>NC_040093.1:4222500-4373610 GCF_003369695.1 Bos indicus x Bos taurus
CATGGCAAGTGGAATTTCCCTGACCAGGGTCTTAACTACTGAATCACCAACGAAGTCCTTTCTAAAAAAATTTTTAGTTTTTTGGCCATGCCTTATGGCATGTGGGATCTTAGTTCCCTGACCAAGTGTTGAACCCGAGCCCTCCGCGTTAAGTGTGGAGCCCTAACCACTGGACTGCCAGGGAAATTCTACCACTGATCACTTAAAAATGTTTTTTCACCAAGTAAGTCCTGATTGAGATATTTTTGGAAAAAAAGAGATGTAGCCTGGTGGCTGAAAATTTACACACACCCACTCTAGGGGATTTTAATGCTATCCATAGACTATCACTCTGGTGATTATTACAGAGCTAAAACTTGGACATGCAAGAGGAATAAACAAATACCAATTCCCTAAGTCCAGTGATTTTTTTTGTTTATTTGTTTATTTTGGACTCATCATTCAGTAGAAAAACAAGTGAGAGAATAGAAAATTAAATTATGGAGACTGGTCATTTTCCATTCTTTTTGTCAGGTCCTAGTTACGGCATGGGAGAGCTTTCGCTGTGGCGTGTAGGACCTAGTTCCCTGATCAGGGGTTGAACCAGGGCCTCCTGCACCGGGATGCACAGAGTCTTAGCCTCCGGACCACCAGGGAAGTCCCCATATTCCATTCTTTGGGGGGAAGTGACAAGGGTGGGAAAAAGGCAACTCTCCCCACAACTTTAGCCCCTACACGCATTCCCTCGAGCAGAGTTTGAAGGAAATTGAGTTAATCAGTCCCTTAGGGATAATTAGAAGTTTTCAAAGTTTTCTGGGTCCCTAAGGCATGACCCAGGAAAAGGCAACGGCTCCCCACTCCAGTACTCTTGCCTGGAAAATCCCATGGATGGAGGAGCCTGGTGGGCTGCAGTCCATGGGGTCACTGGGAGTCGGACACGACTGAGCGACTTCACTTTCATGCATTGGAGAAGGAAATGGCAACCCACTCCAGTGTCCTTGCCTGGAGAATCCCAGGGATGGGGAAGCCTGGTGGGCTGCCGTCTATGGGGTCGGGCAGAGTTGGACACGACTGAAGTGACTTGGCAGCAGCAGCAGCAGCAGCAGCAGCAGAGGCATGACCCACAGGTGCCGGGGTCCAGCCTTGGCTGATCCAGGGTATTCGAAGCGGGGACGGCGTCAGCGAGGGTCAGGGTACAATAGCTTCAATTAGATATTAATTAAAGATATTAAGAGTAATAGAATAAGGATAGCTCAGTAGGAAAATTCAGTGGAGAAAAGAGGCTGAGTGGCTTGGTTTACTCGGGAGACCAATAAAACTTCAAGACAAGAAGTTTGCACCACTTACGTAGGCCACAGGCGTCCTTCCGTTCTCCCGAAGGAGAGGAGACACTGAGGCCTCCCCGGTCGGATCTTAGAAGCCCAGGCATAATTAGTAAGCATGGCGGGTTCCGCACTCCAGATGGAGACTCAGCCAGAGTGAGAGAGAGAGAGACATGGGGAGACCAGTATTTCGAGAAACTGATCCCAATTCTTTATTTTCCATGGTCTACTTTTATACACTGAGATGTTATGCAAAAGTCACGCGGGGTCAGCAGTCCTGACTTTTGTCAAAGTCAGGTGCTTCATACACATGTATACAGAGATCTTAGGGGTGTTACATCATCTTCTGGCCAGGGGGCCTGCTGACAATTTATGACCCTCTCCTTGTGACAGTGGTCAGTCAACCAGAACACTTTTTTCTCCAAGGGTGATTATTCTTAAAACAGACGCCACCCAAATAAAGTTACATTCCTATAGGGTGAGGGTGTAGTGGGTTTTAGTTAAGGAAAGAACTTTCTTAGCCTAAGGTCTAACGTGATTTATATCAAAGGTTAATACTTATTTCTTCTATATATTCATTAATGTGTGTAAGGGCAGGGGATGTGGAGACTTAGCAACAAACATTGGCTCAACAAATGAAAAACCCTTCACCAACACAATTTCTAATCAGCCCATTATACTTATACTAATAGTTTTCTAACTTTTCTAAGGAACCTGTTTTTAGAAGGTTTAAAGCATCTCGTGCCTCTCACGGTTGGGAGGCTGTGAGCAATCACATGTGGCCGGACAAGCCTGTCAGGCAGGCCAGAGAACCTTCAGAGGAGTTTGTAGGTTAAAACACTCTTGTCACGCCCAGGAGTTTTGATTAACTGGAGCTCTAGGTTAACTCCTTCTCTGAATGAGGTGGTGGGGGACAGCCCCCCATAAAGTCAGAGGTGTAGGTGAGAGCACAAAGTAGCAAAGTAGGCAGGCTCTGGTTATGGGGGTAGATGCTCGAGGATTTCCAGGGGGACTCCTGAGGCTCCGATCCCGCCTTTGCGTATGTCGAGCCTCCTTCCTCGTGACCTTTGTCACGGGCGGAGTACCTCACTCTGGCCCCCAACACACAGGGAACCCCCTGGAGGTACTGGGGAAGAAAACAGAGGTAAAAAATCACTGCCTTTCCATTTGCATCACTATCCCTGGGAAGACAAGATGCTTAATCACCTCCCCAGACGCCTACTTCACCTTGTCGCCCTGCTCACAAACATTCACTGACCCCTGGCTACCTGTGGCAACCACCCGTTTTAGGAATTCCGGTGGATAACAGGTTCATGACTTGCTCTCTCTCCTGCTTTTGCAACTCTTTTATCCCCCTAATCAATCCAGACCAATAATAATCATTTTGAAAAATCCTTCGAAACTTACCTTGAGACACCCACCTACAACATTTTGTGATTTTCACGGTGGTACTAACCCACGATGAACAGGCCCTCACAAGAAGAGGAGGCTGGAATGCACAGAGTACGTACAGACTCCGAGGGGTGCGAGAGTCAGTAAATACAAGGCGCCTGAGAAAATGGGACCGAGACGGACTGGAAGATGCTACGCCGCTGGCCGTGAGGATGGAGGAAGCGGCCACTGGCCAGTAGCTTCCAGCAGCTGGAAAAGCCAAGGACCAGTTTTTCTCCTAGAAGCTCCAGGGGGGTGTGTGGTCCCGCCGACACCTTGGTTTCAGCCCGGTGACACTGGTTTTGGACTGCTGGCCTCCAGAACCATGAAAGAATAACTTTATTATATTTTGTAATTTTTCTTTTCTTTTCTTTTTTTTTTTTTATGAAAGTATAATTGATTTACAATGTGTTAATTTCTGCTATAGCAAAATAGTCTCTTAATGTTCTTTCCCACTATGGTTTGTCATAGGATAGATATTCTAAAAATGTACGTATTTATTTTTGACAGCACTGAGTCTTTGTTGCTGCCCAAGCTTTCTCTAGCTGCAGTGAGTGGGGGTACTCTTCGTTGCGGGGCATGGGCTTTTCCCTGCGGTGCTTCTCTTGTGGAGCACCGGCTCTAGGGCACGTGGCTTCAGCAGCTGCAGCACAGGGCTCCGTAGCTGCGGCTCCAGGGCTCTAGAGCGCAGGCTCAGTAGTTGTGGCCCAGGGGCTTAGCTGCCCTGTGGCATGTGGGATCTTCCTGCACCAGGGATTGAACTCATGTCTCCTGCATTGCAAGCAGATTCTTTACCACTGCGCCACCAGGGAAGTCCGGTCATAGGATATTGAATGTAGTCCTCTGCACTATAGAATAGGACGTTGTTGTTTATCCAGTCTATATATAAAAACTTAAATTTTCTTTTTTTTAAAATTTTTAAACTTAATAGGCTGCAGTGGGTCTGAGTTGCAGCACACGGGCTCTTTAGTTTCAGCATGCAATCTTTGTTGCAGCAGGTGGGATCTGGTTCTCTGACCAGGGATTAAACCTGGGCCCCCTGCACTGGGAGTGTGGAGTCTTAACCACTGGACCACCAGGGAAGTCCCTGAAATTTCTGTTGTTTTCAGGAAAGCTATCTGGCTGGCTGGAGCTGAAATAGGGACAAGAATAAAATTCAAGCCATTGTCCAAGAAAAAGAAAAGACACCTACATATAGCAAATTTCAGATTAATGATGAACATTAAAATATATTTTTTATACATAATATTTTATAGGTGTACAGATTTTATGTGTATTAATTACACATATATTTTAATATGTATACACAATACACCGTTACAGGCGTATGTCATGTATTTCTGCTTTGCACATGCTGCATTTTTTTGCAAATTGAAGTTTCGAGGCAACACTGGGTTGTCAGATGATGGTTAACATTTTTAGCAATAAAATATGTTTTTGGCTGTTCAGCTTGTGGGATCTTAGTTCCCTGTCCGGGGATCGAAACTGGCCCTGGCTGTGACAGCACTGAGTCCTAACCAGTGGACTGCCAGGGACTTCCCAGCAATCAAGTCTTTTTAAATGAAGGGATGTATATTGTTTTTTAAAACAGAATGTCCTAGTACACTGAATAGACTGCAGTGTACTTTTATGTACTTTGTACTTTTGTGTGCACTGTGAAACCACAAAAATTGTATGTGACTCCCTTCATTGCCATATTCTATTTATCATGGTGGTCTGGAATCAAACCAGCGATATCTCCAGGGTACGCCTGTATTAACTCTCCACTTTGGGTCATATTATTTAATTGTTATAAAGAGTGAACCATTTTCCCCACACTCTGGTTTTGGCTGACTGCGTTCTCAGTTGAAATCTGAATCTATCTCTTGTGTCTGTCATGAGCTATCGTTGATCTAGAAACTTGACTACATTCTGGTCAGCTTTTATCAAGTCTCTTTCATGGGCAGTGTTCTGCACTGCCTATCACAGCGCATTGGGTATTAACGGCCCAGGATATCCAGTTGTCTCACATCAGTAACGGAGGAATGATAATCAGGTGATGCCAACCTGTTCCTCCTAAGTTTCACCTAACAGTTCCAGTTTCCATTCATTATGTCCTAACCCTGTAATTTCGTCCAACTCTTTGCAAGTCTATGAACTGTAGCCCACCAGGCTCCTCTGGACTGTCCATGGAATTCTCCAGGTAAGAATACTGGAGTGGGTTGCCATTTCCTCCTCCGGGGAATCTTCCAAACTCAGGGATTGAACCTGGGTCTGCTGCATTGCTGGCAGATTCTTTCCTGTCTGAGCCACTGGGGATGCTGAAGCTGAAGCTCCAATACTTTGGCCACCTGATGCGAAGAAATGACTCATTGGAAAAGACTCTGATGCTGGGAAAGATTGAAGGCAGGAGAAGAAGGGGACGACAGAGGAGGAAATGGTTGGATGGCATCACCGAGTCGATGGACATGAGTTTGAGCAAGTTCTAGGAGTTGTTGATGGACAGGGAAGCCTGGAGTCTATGGTTGCAGAGTCGGACATGACTGAGCGACTGAACTGAACCCTGTAATTTCAGTAGAACTTGCCACTAATTCTGTTAATCCTCCTCCATCTACTTTTTAATTCATCTAATAGCTTTGCTATATTGTTTCCTGACTGCCATACCCTCTTCACTCTAGTGCTGCTGTTGATTCTCACAAACAATACTTCATTATTACCAACATCTTCAGTGTCTATAATGTTGATTCCGTGCATTCTGTTCTGCAGCAACAACTTTTTATCTTTCTAGTTTAACTTTATTTTGGCCACATTGTATAGTATGTGGGGTCTTAGTTCCCCAACCAGGGATCAAACCTATGCCCCCAGCAATGAAAGCAAAGAGTCTTAACCACTGGACCTCCAGGGAAGCCTCTAAGTAAAGTTGCCCAGTCGTGTCCAACTCTTTGTGAGCCTGCTGCTGCTGCTGCTGCTAAGTCGCTTCAGTCGTGTCCGACTCTGTGCGACCCCATAGACGGCAGCCCACCAGGCTTCCCCATCCCTGGGATTCTCCAGGCAAGAACACTGGAGTGGGTTGCCATTTCCTTCTCCAATGCATTAAAGTGAAAAGTCAAAGTGAAGTCGCTCCAGGCTACAAATGTAGCCTACCAGGCTCCTCTGTCCATGGGATTTTACAGGCAAGAATACTGGAATGGGTTGCTATTTCCTTTTCCAGGGGATCTTCCCGACACAGGGATTGAACCCGGGTCTCCTGCATTGCAGGCAGATGCTTTACCGTCTGAGCTACCAGGGAAGCCCTCAGTCAGTTAGTTCAGTCGCTCAGTCGTGTGTGACTTTTTGTGACCCCCATGAATCGCAGCACACCAGGCCTCCCTGTCCATCACCAACTCCCAGATTTTACCCAAACTCATGTCCATAGAGTCGGTGATGCCATCCATCCATCTCATCCTCTGTTGTCTCTTTCTCCTCATGCCCCCAATCCCTCCCAGCATCAGGGTCTTTTCCAATGAGTCAACTCTTCGCATGAGGTGGCCAAAGTATTGGAGTTTCAGCTGTAGCATCAGTCCTACCAATGAACACCCAGGACTGATCTCCTTTAGGATGGACTGGTTGGATCTCCTTGCAGTCCAAGGGACTCTCAAGAGTCTTCTCCAACACCACAGGGAAGTCCTATATATCTATATATAAAGTCCCTTTATATCTTTTAGTTCTACCCAACTGTAACCATTTATCTATAAACCATTACTTCCTACTCCCTTCCCCCACCTCTGGCAATGCAGGAGTTTTCTCTTCTTTTTTTTCCCAATTAAGAACTTTTTGTCATCAACTTTATTGTGTGACTGTAGGGGTCTGTGATGACAGAAAAGTAAAGAAAAATGATCATTTAAACCATGTTAAACTAAATCTCAGTAAACCTGGGGAAAAGATAAACGATCATTTTCTGTTATCCTGATTAAATGTTCCTTTATTTATCTCTTTTTATTCTTTTTCTCAAAATCTACTTTGATATTAATATAGCTACCGCAGCTTTTTTGTGTTACTCTCTACAATGTATCTGTTCCCTTCCTTTTACTTTCAACTTATTAGTTAATTAGTGTTAGTAGCTCAGTAGTGTCTGACTCTTTGCAACCTTGTGGACCATAGCCCGCCAGGCTCCTCTGTCCATGGAATTCTCCAGGCAAGAACACTGGAGTGGATTGCCATGCCCTTCTTCAGGGGATGTTCCTGACCCAGGGATTGAAGCTGGGTCTCCTGCATTGCAGGAAGATTCTTTACCATCTGAGCCACCAGAGCAGCCCTTTCCAACTTAATGGTGACCTAATATTTAAAGGGCAACTCTTGACACAATACACAGTTACCTGTGTTTCCTTCACCTGTGCCCATCTCTGTGTTCTTGCTGGAAATGGGTACAAGGAGTTGTTTCTCATGTGCCAGGTTAATATTTTATTTCTTCCCCTGGTTGCTGGTTACACTGTTGTACTTTGTGAAAATCTATCTTGCTGCACACTTATGAAGCACACACTTTTCTGTGTGTATGTTATGGTTTTAAAAGTCTACTTAAAACTTAAACAACATAAAAGTCATTTTGTCCACTGGCAATGAATACGTGGCTCCAAATGCATTTCACCCTCACGCTCCATTGAGGCTCACAGTGCCCCTTGAACCAGCAGACCCTCCAGTGCATGGAGGGATTCCAACAGCATCTGTTTCCTGTGGTTAAGATGACTCAGCACCAGGGATGTTTTTCTCAAGTCTGGGGAGCGGAGGCTGGTGGCTGTGGCTTGTTGTTCTCCTCCAAGCTGTGTCGGATCCCGTACCCAAAGTATATGACAAATCCTAGCAGGGAAATGAGACGATGAGAAGGGAAGGAAAGTGCTCACCCCACTTAGAAATGCCCAGTAGGCCTCCTGTTATGGTGTCTGACAGTTTAAGGCAGAGGCAGTAGGAAGAGGACTGGGTTTAACCCCTCAAGGAGCCTCTTTATCCCAGAAAATCACTTACCAATCATCATCCAGATGCCAAATAGGGCCCAGGTCACAGTGGTTATCCTCATCATAGAGTAAATGTTCACAAAGGTGCTCACCAGTGGGAGGACAGGCAGAGCAGGGACCTGTGGGCAGAGTCAGTTCATCCCTGAGCACAGCCCAGACGTCTGAAAGGCACACCCTACCCCAGTGGGGAGGAAGACAGTCCTATTCAGGCTGTGCGCTCAGTGTCTACTGAGAGGGGGTTTGTAAAGCACTGAGTGTGGATCAGGGAAGAGTCCACTGTTTTAGCAAGCCCTCCCCCTTCCCTGGTCCAGCATAGAGTGTTCAGACCTCAAAGCCTGCAGACTTCATTCACTCAAGGTGGACAGTCTGGGGACATATAATAACCTACTTTTTTTTGGGGCGGGGCATGTCATGTGGCTTGTGGGATCTTAGTTCCCTGACCAGGGATTGAGCCTGGGCCCAGGGCAATGAAGGTGCAGAGTCCTAACCACTGGACCACCAAGGAACTCCCAAGGTCACCTACCTTAAAATAAAGAGGAGAGGGGTCCTGGGGCTGCCTCCAGATGATGGCCGTGACCCCAGTGATGAGCAGCAGCAGCAGCACAGCCACTGTTGTGAGCACGGGGTCTCCAGAGAACACACGTCTGGGCCACTGGGCCAGGATCAGGCTCAGGATGGTCAGCAGGAGAACTGCAAGGGCCAAGGTGGAGGAGAACAGGCTGGACCCAGAAGACAAAGACGTCAGGACCTTGGGTCACATCCCTTCCCAGGCTGCCCACCTAAGGAAGGGCCATTATATCTCCAAGACTCCTCAACTGACAAAATACACACTCCCACCCATCCCGTCAATATCAGAATATGACCAAAGAGAAATTCCACTGCTCACCAAGCACGAAGGCACACCCATAGACAATCTGGCCATATTTCTGTGTGGGGGTGGTGCTGGTAGGGAACCACAGACTCTTCAGGATGTTTGAGGTTCCTGCTTCAGGTACAGAGTCCAAAGGACTTCCTTCAGCTTCAGGCTCCATCTCAATTTCCTCCTCTGTATTCTCCTTCAGGTGTGACTGGTACCTGAATATGAGATATTAAGGCAATATTAACAAGGGACAATGGCACCCCACTCCAGTACTCTTGCCTGGAAAATCCCTTGGATGGAGGAGCCTGGAAGGCTGCAATCCATGGGGTTGCTGAGGGTCAGACACAACTGATTGACTTCACTTTCACTTTTCACTTTCATGCATTGGAGAAGGAAATGGCAACCCACTCCAGTGTTCTTGCCTGGAGAATCCCAGGGACAGGGGAGCCTGGTGCGCTGCCGTCTATGGGGTCGCACAGAGTCAGACACGACTGAAGCGACTTAGCAGCAGCAGCAGCAGCAAGGGACTGGTTCAAAATTGGGAAAGGAGTACGTCAAGGCTGTATATTGTCACCCTGCTTATTTAACTTCTATGCAGAGTACATCATGAGAAATGACGAGCTCGATGAATCACAAGCTGGAATCAAGATTGCCCAGAGAAATATCAACAACCTCAGATATGCAGATGATAGTATTTTAATGGCAGAAAGTGAAGAGGAGATAAAGAGCTTCTTGATGAAAGTGAAAGAGGAGTGTGAAAAACTTGGCTTAAAGCTCAATATTCAAAAAACTAAGATCGTGGCATCTGGTCCCATCACTTCATGGCAAATAGATGGGGAAAATGTGGAAACAGTGTTAGATTTTATTTTCTTGGGCTCCAAAATCAATGTGGCCAGTGACTGCAGCCATGAAATTAAAAGACATTTGCTCCTTGGAAGAATAGCTATGACAAACCTAGACAGTATATTAAAAAGCAGAGACATCACTTTGCTGACAAAGGTACATATAGTCAAAGCTATGGTTTTTCCAGTAGTTGCATATGGATGTGATAGGTGGACCATAAAGAAGGCTGAGTGCTGAAGAACTGATGCTTTTGAACTGTGGTGCTGGAGAAGACTTTGAGAGTCACTTGGACTGCAAGGAGATCCAACCAGCCAATCCTAAAGGAAATTAACCCTGAATATTCATTGGAGAGACTGATGCTGAAGTTGAAGCTCTAATACTTTGGTCACCTGATGTGAAGAGCTGACTCAATGGAAAAGACCATGATACTGGGAAAGATTGAGGGCAGGAGGAGAAGTGGGTGACAGAGGATGAGACGGTTGGATGGCATCCCTGACTTGATGGACATGAATCTGAGCAAGCTCCAGGAGATAGTGAAGGACAGATAAGCTTGGCATGATGCAGTCCATGGGGTGGCAAAGAGTTGGTCAAGACTTAGGGACTGAACAACAACAAGGTAATATTAACAGCAGCCCCTACTCAGCCAACATTACATAGCCTATGCCACCACTTTCTTGTCTTAAATCTAGAAGGACATTTAGAAAGCAGCATGAAGGCAGAAGGTGATTCATCTCCATGAGTCCAAGGCCCCCGGTCAAGGTGTAGTGGAGTCTTACCTGAGGACAAGGACGGAAAATGCCATGAGAGTGTAAGCAAGCAGGGTCACAACCGACAAGAAGTCCACAAGATCACTGAGCTCGAAGAGTAATGCCATGACCCCTAGAATGGAGGGCACAATCAAGATGGAAGGAGGGAGCGAGAAACCACTGGAAATATCCAAGTTAAAAATGTCAATCAAGGAAGGAGTCGGTTTTGTTTATTCACCTGCGAGGTTTCTGGAAGACATGATGGCCATGATGGGGGCGCCTGTGCGGGCACGGACCTGGGCAAGTCCCCGAAAAGGAGCCTGTCCTCTGCCATCGCATAGATCACCTGAGACATGGGGAACATGGCACTGTGGAGTCTGGAAGAGAAAGTGGGAGCGTGTGTGAGATGGTGCAGAAGCAGGAGAGACCAGGGCGTCTGCTCCTTGGTCTACACGGGGTAAGGTGCCTTTCCATCTGGTTTCTCAATCCCAAGGGATGGGACTGGCATCTGACAGGAGATGGGGAGAAAGCCAAGATACTGACCTGTACGTAACAGCACAAATGATGCCGACACTCAGGACGTATCTGGCAGAAATCCGCCCACCGTGCAGAAATGTCTGTGATAAGGGGTTGTCAGGCTGAATCTGGTAGTAGGGCAGGATGAGGGTGAGGGATGCTGAGACACCGAAATAGGCCAAAAAACAGACGAAGATGGAGAACGTGATGCCCACGGGGATGGACCACTGAGGATTCAGGGCTTCTTCACCTGCAGGTTGGGAGGAAGTACTGGGTCAGGGATACGCACTGGGGTGAAAGTGCAAAATCCCCTTTCCTCTGTAACCTCCAAGTGATACCTGTGTCCAAGGGCAGCCTAGGCTGTGGCCCAGATGGGGACACACAGGGCCCAGGTTACCTCTAGAGACAACGGCGTCAAAGCCAACAAATGCGTAGAAGCATAGAACCGCTCCGTGGAGAACCCCATCAAAGCCAAAAGGCACAAACCCTCCAGAACCCAGAGGGCCCAACCTATGGTGAGAGAAGGAATGAGGAAGAACGTGGGGGAGGTTGTTCAGCCATCTCTGAGCTCCTTGGTTAATATCATGAGTCCTGGGCTCCAACATGCCATTAACTGAGTCTGTCAGTGCAGATCTCTGTAGTCCCCACCAGAGTCGCAGCTCTGCATAAACCATCCCCCACACCGAGCATTAGAATGGCCCAAGGTACCCTCCTAACCTCGCGGTGCCACTGGATTCAGACGTGTTCCGTGTGTAGTCCTGTTACATGAGCTGCCAATTGTGCAGGCCTCCCTTAATGAAGCCCGAGAGGATGATGAGGCTTTGAACCAAAATGTTGATGCCTGTGAGCACTTTGTTAAACAGAGCTGAGTCACGAACCCCCAGCACCTGTAGTCCTGTGGAAAAGATGGGAAATGAGACATCCTAGGTAACTAAGTCCACAGACATGGAAAGTAGACCAGGGGTTGCCAGACTAGCTGGGGATTGAGACGGGGGAGATGGACAGTGACTGCTCAGTGGATACCGGGTTTCTTTTTCGTTGTGATGAAAATATTTGAAACTAGATGGAGGTGATTGTCATACAGCACTGTGAATATACTAGACTGAATTGCCCCTGACTTGTACGCTTTAAGGTGGTTCATCTCTAACTGTGGCCATTATCTCATGATACGCAGGTCTACCAAATCATGACGCCGTACACATCTTAATCAATGTTGCACATCAATTATGTTTCAGTAAAGTTGGTAAAGAATCATAGATGGATAACTTTATGTTATATGAATTTCCTTTCAGTTAAAAACACGTCTTTGGTCTCAGTAAAGAGGAAGAAACATGTCAGTCTAAGTAAATAATTCTCACGAGGGGATGACTTTATAATAATTCACACTAAGAAATAATTCCCCAGGGGACTCTTGGCAATGTCTGGAGACAGTCTGGAGGGTGGGAATCACCTGTATCTCGAGAATAAAGGCCAGGGGTGCTACTCAACACCTGATGATGATATTTAAAACAAGCCTAAAATGTACAGGACATCTCCCCACACCAAGAATGATCCAGCCCAAAATGTCAGTGTCACCAAGGGTGGGAAACACTGGCCGATGACTTGCCTTCCTGTCTCTCGAATCCTAGACACTGCTTTTCAGTTCTAATCCCCTTCCATTTTGCTCCCCAGCCCCCTGCCCTTTCCCATCCCTCCACCCTGCAATCTTCCCCTCTGGTCACTGGGCCCGGTCTTACCCATGAACAGCAGCACCAGGGCCAAGGCCAGAAAGTCTGGGTACTTGGCCAGGAAGTGGGGCACGTGTACAGAGAAAGTTCCTTGTAACGCCTGAGAGATGTGGTTCCCAATGAGGCTGTCAAAGATGTAGCTCCAGGCCCTGGCCAAAATGGTGGTGCCTGCAGTGGCAGAAGGAACAGACATTAATTGAACTCCTAATATGCACCATGAGATGAATTTTTGGGAAACAGACAAAACACCTAATCTGAAAATGTTTTCCACTCCCTCCTGCCCATGGGATAGGGAGAGAATACCCAGATGATTCACAATTTAGGTCAACTATTTACTATGTGAAGAGGAAATCAATGTTATGTTAGAAAAGAAAACAGGGCAGTAAGAAACGGAGGGCTGGAAGATGAGGGTTGAATTTTTAAATTGAGGTGTAAGAGAACATCCTGTGAAGGCAACAACAGAGCAAAGACTTCAATATGGCGAAGGGATGAGCCTGCGGGCCATGCCTCCCCCTCACGCGCTCCCTACAGGTCCCTTTCTTTCTGGATTCTTGGTCCAATTGTTTAAGGAAAGAAGGAGAGAGCTGAGTAGAATGAAACTGTGGGGTTTTCTTGCCACTGTTACCTCCCCCTGCAAGGTCAGTAAAAAAGTGCTCATGAATGAGCAAACACCCCAATCCCCACTTCTAGTTACCTAATCTCAAGCCGCACACCATGCTTATCTCATTATCTCACCAAGGACTAAGGACAGGATGAGGTTCCAGCCAGTGATAAAGGCATACAGCTGACCCACGTGACATAGCAGTACAGATACACAGAACCGGACCGTGGTACCCGGGCCCATAACTTGGCATAGCAGAACTCTGACAGGAGAGAAAACAAGGCGGCCACCAAGAAGCAGATGACGATCGCTGGTCCAGTTATGTACTTGACCGTTTTACCAATCAGGATGTAGATGGCAGCTCTCAGGATCTTGCCTACATCCAAGATCACCAGGTCAAGGGTGTTCAGAGGAGTTCTGCGGCTCTCAGACTTCTCCTGGGGCTCCAGTGGCCGCCTGCGGACCAGCTTCCAACCGAACTGGTGAACGTACCGACGCAGCATCTAGACACAGCTGAGGAGGCTCCGGTCTGCTGAGGAAACAAGACACGAAGCCGTCAGGAATGTCCATCCACTCTTGGACCTGGGAGTTGAGTTCTATGAAGCAATGGAGTGATGGGGAGCTGGTGGTAATCGGACATAGGAGACAAGTTCTCTGCCTCTGAGCTCTGGTTTCGTCAAACGTAAAGAAGACCTTTAGTATGTTTCAAGAGAAGTGAGGGCAAGGGGAACACGACTCCCCAAAATGTCCCACTTTGACATGGGTATTGTTTTGGACTGAAGGCAATTTAGACCCAGAAGACTCAGGAGAAGCTCCTTGCCTCTCTCTCAACTGCTCAAAAGAGGTATAGATTAGGGGACCTATGCCAGGAAGAGAGCTATTCCCAGAGAGAATTTTTATCTCAAAAAGACCTGGAGCAGCCAACATTTGTTCACCAAGCACTTGCTCTTCCCATCATCCTGTGACTTGTCTTCCTCCCCTTTGAACCCCCAGGCCCTGACCCCCTTCTCCTTAGATATGAGCTTCAATTGCTTGAATGTCTTTGGGCCTTAGAGTTTTTATCAGACTCGAATACATAGCAAATTAAACTCGTTCATCTGACTTATGTCAACTTGTTAGACTGAGCAAAGAGCCTAGAGGGAAAAGCTTTGTGCCCCTAGCGAATGAAAAGCTTCTAATGGTGCCTGGCACACTGTTAATTACATGCTTATTTTACAGGGTGATTTGAGTGGAGAAGAATGCTGATTTTTTAATTGAAATTGACCAGCTCTGCTGGTTCATATCCAGTTCTGCCAGTCTGGTTTTGCACAAACTACATACAGTCTTTGTCCTCCTTTCCTGTATAAAATGAGGGAAATTATTATCATCATGATTTCCTTCCTTCCTTGATATGTGTGAAGTGACTCTTATAGGAGCTTGCTGATCAGAGAGCTCAGACTACGTGTATTTCTTCACCAAGGATCCTGCAATCTCCCAGCTTTCTGTTTCATTGCTTGCAGAGGAAAATGGAATAGGAACTCTGCTTTGGGGCAGAAGGAGATGGAATTTGTAGGGAGGCACAGACTCAAGCCCAGTTCAGTCTAACCAGAGTGGCCTCCCAACTGCCTGAAGGGAGGGGGGACTAACCTTTACTCTGAATCAGAAACGACAAGACTTTCTTTCTTGCTGCTGTGGGGCATGAGATGTCCCCTCACTACACTGCTCTGCAGGGCTAGGCTGACCCAGGGACCACAAGTCACCATCAGGGGGCTTCCACCCATGATACTCCAAAGTCCAAGTTTAACATTTTTGTTCAGAGCAAGCATTCAAACAGCCAAGAAACTCTGATTCGGATCTTGGCTCCTCAAACACCCCCGTGTCTTTGAACAAGTCATTTACTTCTCTGCACCTGTGCTTCGTTCTTGTTCAAGTACTGCTGATGAAGCTTTGTGCATCGTGAGTAGGAATGTGAACTGTTACAGCTGCTGCGGATAAAGTATTGTGTGTTCCTCCAAAAATTAAAAATAGATTTACCCCAGAAATAATAAATGCTGGAGAGGGTGTGGAGAGAAGGGAACCCTCCTACACTGCTGGTGGGAATGTAAATAGGTTCAGCCTCTATGGAGAACAGTATGGAAATTCCTTAAACAACTGAAATCAGAGCTACCATATGACCCAGCAATCCCACTCCTGGGAGTACATCCAGAGAAAAAAGTGGTCTGAAAGGATACATACACCTCAGTGTTTGTTTCAGCACTGTTTGCAAAAGCCAAAGCCTGGAAGCAACCGACATGTCCATCGACAGAGGAATGGATAAAGAGGCTGTGGTACATGTATACGATGGAATACTACTCAGCCATTAGAGAGAATGAAATAATGTCATTTGCAGCAACATAGATGGGCCTAGAGGTGATCATACTGAGTGAAGTAAGTCAGACAGAGAAGGAGAAATACCATATAATATCCCATATGCTGCTGCTGCTGCTAAGTCACTTCAGTCGTGTCCAACTCTGTGCGACTCCATAGACGGCAGCCCACCAGGCTCCCCTGTCCCTGGGATTCTCCAGGCAAGAACACTGGAGTGGGTTGCCATTTCCTCCTCCAATGCATGAAAGTGAAAAGTGAAAGTGAAGTCACTCAGTCGTGTCCGACTCTTAGTGACCCCATGGACTGCAGCCTACCAGGCTCCTCAGTCCATGGGATTTTCCAGGCAAGAGTACTGCAGTGGGGTGCCATTGCCTTCTCCGATAATATCCCATATACGTGAAATCTAAAAAGAAATGGTGATGCACATGAACTCACAAAACAAAGAAACTCCCAGACTTAGAGAATGAACTTAGGGGGAGAAGGGATGGCCAGGGAGTTTGGGCTGGACATGTACACACGGCTATATTTTAAAATGGATATCCAGTGGGGCCTACTGTATAGCACAGGGAACTCTGCTCCATGTTATGTGGGAGCCTGGATGGGAGGGAGTCAGGGGGCCCTGCTGCTCTCCATGGCAGGAGGTTAAATTGACTCCTTTCAGCCCGCACTTTTATTGGTAGAAATCACTTGGAAACAGCTATACTGGGGAGTTTGATCAGCGCACCATAAAGAGGGAGGCAAGTTAAGGCCCTGCTGTTGATCAGGAACATCTTGTTTTGTTTCCATGGAGATGGAGGCGGGGGCAGGCAGTGAAGGGGAGTTTTGGGGAGAACAGATATGTGTATATGTGTGGCTGAGTCCCTTTGCCATTTTCCTGAAACTATCACCACATCGTTAACAGGCTATACCCCTATATAAAATAAGAAGCTTAAAAAAACAGAAATGACAAGATGAAAAAGCAGAGAGAACAGTTAGGTTTGTATTAAACTAGGTCTAAGATAACGAGAGCTATCATATTGTGAACCTGCCCCCATGACTGGAGGTTGCAGCAAACTGCGCCCTCCTGATTATCCTAGTAAGCAAGCTGAAGGGACATTCTTGGGGGCAGGATACCTCTCTGCTCCGCTTCACTGCCTGCCCTTGTCTCCGTCTCCATGGAAACAAGATGTTCCTGATCAACAGCAGAGTCTTAACTTGCCTCCCTCTTTATGGTGCCGCTGATCAAACTCCCCAGTATGCTGCTGCTGCTAAGTCACTTCAGTCGTGTCCGACTCTGTGCGACCCCATAGAGGGCAGCCCACCAGGCTCCCCCGTCACTGGGATTCTCCAGGCAAGAACACTGGAGTGGGTTGCCATTTCCTTCTCCAATGCATGAAAGTGGAAAGTGAAAGTCAAGTCGCTCAGTCGTGCCCGACTCTTAGCGACCCCATGGACCGCAGCCCACCAGGCTCCTCCGTCCATGGGATTTTCCAGGCAAGAGTACTGGAGTGGGGTGCCATTGCCTTCTCCCCCCAGTATAGCTATTCCCTTATGATCTCACAGGACTTCTGCCATCATTGGCATTATTCAGTGCGGGCTGAAAGGAGTTATTTTGTCTTCCTGCATGGAGAGCAGGAGGGCCCCCTGACTTCTGCTTGCCAAATTATACGTGTCTGTCCTTTAATTAGACGTGTCTTTCCCACCCGCTGTGCTGGACGCGGCAGGTGGCGCTGGAACAGGGACTTGAAGTCGGGAAGGATTCCTCCCGAGGGAAACACTGAACGTGAAGACAGCGAGCGGTAAGTGAGATGCCTGGATTGCGACCAGGCCCTCAGACTCCTAAGGGTGGGAAGTCCCTTGCCGTCTAAGAAAGTCAGGGTAACAATGGGGAAGGATTTGACTAAAGCTGAGAAACCTTATCTCCAGCTTTTCAGGCACCTCCTCCGGACTGCTGGAGCGCAGGTGCAAGAGGAGCAGTTGACACAGTTGCTGAGAGGTAGTTAAATATAAATTTTGGTTTCCGGAAGAAGGCACTCTAGACATTGAAAATTGGGATCGAGTGGGAGAAAATTTAAAAACAGCACACAGGAGGGGGGACCGCATACCCGTGACGGTATTTGCGACCTGGGGTTAGTGCGAATGACTCTATACCCTTTACAGACTGAGAAACCACGTGAAAAGGCAGTGTGCTCGGGCGGCGGCTCGCGTTAACCCTTCCGCCCCTTCACCATCCAAGCCTGAGGGCGATTTTCCACCACCGCCGCCTCCACTGGGTCCAGAAATGTCTCGGGAGCATTAGCCGCTGACTCGGTTTCAGCAGGCCACGGCCTCTGCCCTTCCTATGGGTGCTTTGGTCATGAGGACCATCTTGCTTTCCCTATCAATTACAGGCCGGACCCTAGTAATCCCACTCAGGTTACTGCAACCGACGAAACTTTGGACATCAAGGTTTTAAAGAAACTAAAATCTAGTGTTAGGTTGAATGGGGCTAATTCCCCGCATACACAGAAACTATTGGAAATTTGCGTGGGAGACGCTCTCCTTAGGATGTTAAAATGTTAGCCAGAGCTGCGTTCAGTGGTCCCTGATATTTACAATTTTTTGCCTCTTATACTGAGTTGTGTTAAGAGCAAGCCGGCATTAATTTGGCCAATGGACGTAATCTTCCTTTTGAAATGCTCACAGGCACAGGGCAATATAGCAGTCCAGCAGCCCAGTTGACTTATGACGGTACACTGGTGGGAGCTTATGAACAGATTGCCAAACGCTGCCGAAGGGCGTGGCGGACAGGATCAGACCCCGGCGAGCCTACCGGCTCATTTGTTAAAATATTACAGAGACCCGGGGAAGACGTCACTGAATTTGTAGACCGGCTCTCATCTGCTCTCCGCCTTCAAATTCCTAGTCCTACAGCAGAGGACGAGTTGTTAAAACAATTAGCCCATGAAAATGCCAGTGAAGATTGCAAGGCCGCCTTTCACCCTGTTCGTCAAAATGGCAGCCTTGCTGATTTTGTCCGAGCGTGTCAAATATGGGTACACAGGCTCACAAACAAACCATGCTAGCTCACGCAATCTGTGCTGCCTTTAAAAATAATTTAAGCTCTTCCCCTGCCAAATGCTTTCAAGGTGGGAAGTCCGGACATATGAAAAACGATTGCGGTTCCCGGCCCGAAACGGGTGTACAATGCCTCCGCCTACCGGTGACAGTAGAACACCAAGACTGTCCTTGGGTGCCAGAAAGGCAATCACTGGGCCAATCAATGCAGATCAAAAGTCCATAGAAACGGTTCCTCTTTACAGCCGGGAACCAGCCAGCTGGGCCACCCCAGGCCCCACAAACAATGGGGACGTACGCGGTGAGGACCTCCAGCGCACCCTTCCGCCCGTCTCCAGCCTCTCAGCCACTGCCAGAGGAAGTGCTGGGCTGGACCTCCCAATCCGAGTAACTTCAGATTATTGAATCGGATCGCCCCTGTAGCAATCCCTACTGGGATTAGAGGCCCCCTTCCACCGGGGACTGCAGGACTCATTCTGGGCAGAAGCGGCCTTACTCTTAAGGGCCTCCAAATCCTTCCTGGCCGTATTGACCCAGGCTATTGAGGAGAAATTAAAGTAAGGTCTCTCTCATTCCTTCCATGTCATTCCTCAAGGTCAGGGAATTGCTCACTCCCTTCTCTTGCCTTGCCATGCCCCTAACAATTCTAATCCTGTCACCAGAGGAGAACAAGGATTGGGAATCACAGATGATCAAGTAGTGTGCTTTACTCAACAAATACTCTCAGATGGGCCCCACCTGTAAGGTTAAAATTCAAGGAAAAACCTCTCAGATACTGGAGGCTGATATTTGCATCATTACTTCTCATTAATGGCCAGATGATTGGTCCTTGACTGAACCCCAGGGAAAAATCTCAGGCTTGGGAGAACCCCAACAACTTGCTCAAAGTGCAGCAGTTCTTTCTTGCCTAGGGCTGGATAAACAACTCGCTCATTTCCAACCTTTTATTGCAGACATTCCCTGTAATTTATGGGGCAGAGATCTGCTTACCCGATGGCACCTAGTTCTCTCCAACAAGGGAAAGACAAATCATATGGCAGTGAGAATGGGGCATCAAGCAGGAAAAGGGCTAGGAAAGAATTTACAGGGACACCCTTCTCTTTTACCTATTCAGCCCAAATTGGACAGAAAAGGGCTAGGCTATAAAAATTTTTAATGAGGGCCATTGAAGTTTGTCTGCCACCACACACCATACCTCTAATGTGGCTTACATCTAAATCTGTTTGGGTGGATCAATGGCCTCTAACAAAGGAGAAACTTATGCTTTTACAAGCCTTAGTAGAAGAACAGTTTCAAGCAGGACATATAGAGGAGAGTACTAGTCTTTGGAATACTCCAGTATTCACAATCCCTAAAAAATCAGGCAAATGGAGATTGCTTCATGATCTTTGAGCTATTCATGCAGAAATGAAACCCATGGGGGCCTTGCAGCCTGGACTCCCATCCCCTTCGGCCATACCTCAGGATCAGTTCAGTTCAGTTTAGTTGCTCAGTCGTATCCAACTCTTTTCGACCCCATGGACTGCAGCATGCCAGGCTTCCCTGACCATCACTAACTCCTGGAGTCTACTCAAACTCACATCCATTGAGTTGGTGATGCCATCTAACCATCTCATCCTCTGTCGTCCCCTTCTCCTCCCACCTTCAATCTTTCCCAGCATCAGGGTCTTTTCAAATGAGTCAGCTCTTTGCATCAGGTGGCCAAAGTATTGGAGTTTCAGCTTCAACATCAGTCCTTCCAATGAACTTTCAGGACTGATATCCTTTAGGATGGACTGGTTGGAGCTCCTCACAGTCCACTGGACTCTCAAGAGTCCTCTCCAACACCACAGTTCAAAAGCATCAATTCTTCAGTGCTCAGCTTTCTTTATAGTCCAACTCACATCCATACATGACCACTGGAAAAACCATAGCCTTGACTAGATGGACCTTTGTTGACAAAGTAATGTCTCTGCTTTTTAATATGCTGTCTAGGTTGGTCATAACTTTCCTTCCAAGGAGTAAGCGTCTTTTAGTTTCATGGCTGCAGTCACTACCTGCAGTGATTTTGGAGCCCCCAAAAATATAGTCTGCCACTGTTTCCCCACCTATTTGCCATGAAGTGGTGGGACTAGATGCCATGATCTTATTTTTCTGAATGTTGAGCTTTAAGCCAATTTTTTCACTCTCCTCTTTCACTTTCATTACTCTTTAGTTCTTTTTCACTTTCTGCCACAAGGGTGGTGTCATCTGTGTATCTGAGATTCCCACTGTAATTCTGGATCTTAAAGATTGTTTTTATACAATCTCCTTAGCTCCACAAGACAGAGAGAAATTTGCATTTTCAGTACCCAGTATTAACCAACAAGCTCCCATGAAATGGTACCAGTGGAAAATGTTGCCTCGGGGTGATGAATAGTTCTATGCTCTGCCAACTGTATGTGGCTAGCACTCTGGAGTGAGCTTGAGCCCTCTATCCTCAAGCCAACATCATTCACTATGTGGATGACATACTCTTAGCTGCCCCAGAGGAGTCTCTCCTAAACCCACTTTTTCACCAAGTTCAACATGACCTTATATGATGGGGACTACATGTAGCCCCTGAAAAAATTCAAAAAACAGCTCCCTTTTGCTATTTAGGTTATCGGGTTTCAGAATGCCACCATTAAACCCCAGAAAGTACAAAACATTAAATGATTTTCAAAAGCTTTTAGGAGATATTAATTGGTTGTGCCCTGCCTTGGACATTTCTACCAGCCTCACTTGAACACCTCTTTGAGACTCTTAAAGGGGACTCAGCCCTTTCTTCCCTTCAAACTGTGACTCCACAAACTAAAAAGGAACTTGATATAGTAAATATTGCCATTCAAAATGCTCATCTTAATCATATTCACTATGATTATCCCATTCTCTTCATTGCTATAGCTTCTCCAGAAGCCCCTATAGGAGTTCTATTCCAAGAACAGCCCACATTTGACATCATAGAATGGTTGTTCCCACATGCTCAGGAGGGCAAAACCCTGTTGACATACATTACCCTCGGGTCTAATTTAATTATGCAAGGAAGGAAATGTACTCACCAGTTGACTGGCTTTAATCCTCAAACTCTCCATGTTCCATTTGACAAAATTCAACAACAGCAACTTGGGTAAACTTGCTTATCATGGCAGATTGCCCTTGCTGATTCTGTGGGCATTTTAGACAATCACCCTCCTGCACATAAATTATTACAATTTATTTCCCTAACTTCCTTTGTGTGGCCCAGAGTCACCAAGGCCACACCTATCCCAGGTGCTCCTACTTACTCTACAGATGGCTCTAACAATGGCTGCTGCTAAGTCACTTCAGTCATGTCCAACTCTGCGACCCCATAGATGGTAGCCCACCAGTCTTCCCCGTCCCTGGGATTCTCCAGGCAAAAATGGCAAAGGAGACATTACTGGTCCTGACGAACGAGAAACTCTAGTTACTTCCCATACCTCGGCTTAGCGGGTGGAGCTAGTAGCAGTAATTACAATACTTGTATTTAAGAGGAGAAGGCAATGGCACCCCACTCCAGTACTCTTGCCTGGAAAATCCCATGGACGGAGGAGCCTGGTGGGCTGCAGCCCATGGGGTCTCGAAGAGTCAGACACGACTGAGTGACTTCACTTTCACTTTTCACTTTCATGCATTGGAGAAGGAAATGGCAACCCACTCCAGTGTTCTTGCCTGGAGAATCCCAGGGACGGGGGAGCCTGGTGGGCTGCCGTCTATGGGGTCGCACAGAGTTGGACATGACTGAAGTGACTTAGCAGCAGCAGCAGTATCTAAAGATAAGACCCCTATTAATATTGTTAGTGACTCTGCCTATGTTGTTGGAATGACCAAGTCTATTGAGACTACAAAAATTAAACAAGTTAATTCTGAGGAATTATTCCTTTTTCTCCAACCTCAAAAAGCCATTAGTTCCCATTTCTTTCCTTTCCTTTCTTTCTTTATTACACGTAGTCAAGCTCACTCTCCCCTCCCTTGGCAATTCTCAGGCTGATCTTTTAACAATGCCCATTTTTAAGCAGGTTTACCAGTCTCATCAACTTCTTCAGCAATCTGCCCGGTCCCTTAGACATCAGTTTAACATTACTAAACCCCAAGCAACACAAATTATTCAAGCCTATCCTTCCTGTCAGCAAGTCAGTGCTTATCAACCTCCACCGCCTGGAGTTCACCCCGGAGGGCTTACTCCAGATAAAATCTGGCAGATGGATGTGACCCATTTTCCTGAGTTTGGATGCCTTAGCTACCTCCATATTTCTAGCGATACTTATTCTCACATGCTTTGGGCTTCTGCTCATCCTGGTGAAACCACCATTCATGCCCAATGCCATTTATTAGCCGCTTTTGCTCATATGGGCATTCCAAAGAAACTTAAAACCAACAACAGGCTTGCTTATATAAATAAAGCTCTTAAAACCTTTTGCTCTCTCTAGTCTATTAGTCGGAGAAGGCAAAGGCACCCCACTCCAGTACTCTTGCCTGGAAAATCCCATGGACTGAGGAGCCTGGTAGGCTGAAATCCATGGGGTTGCTAAGAGTCGGACAGGACTGAGCGACTTCACTTTCCCTTTTCACTTTCATGCATTGGAGAAGGAAATGGCAACCCACTCCAGTGTTCTTGCCTGGAGAATCCCAGGGACGGGGGAGCCTGGTGGGCTGCCGTCTATGGGGTCACACAGAGTCGGACACGACTGAAGCGACTTAGCAGCAGTAGCAGCAGTCTATTAGTTACTCTACAGGCATCCCATATAACTTGACTGACCAGGCTACTGTTGAATGAGCACATTATTTTCTTAAAAATCAACTTTTAAAACATAAAGGGGGAATAGCAGGGAAATCTCCACCTGGACGTCTGCATCTGGCTCTCCTAACCTTAAAATTTTTCACAACAGATGATCAAAAATCCACCCTGTGTGAGAAACACCATTCACATACCCCTTCAGTGCAACACCCACAGGTCTGGTGGAAGGCGCCAGAAGGTGGTCCATGCGAAGGGCCGACCCCCTCTACCAACCTGGGGTGAGGATATGCTTGTGTCTCAACCATATCAAGGCCCTTGTTGGATACCAAGCATGTGCACGAACCCCCCATTTGCACCACAGGAGATGTGGGATCCCACAGTGAGCATGGCAATGGGTGACCCAGAAAGTCCAGAGGCTACGCACTCATCAGGCACCTCCTGTGACCTGGGGACAACTGAAGAGACTCAGTCAGAAGAGCGAATAGATGCTCCTGCACAAACACTTAAGACCCCCGAGACCGTGCTGCTGGCTATGGTGGCATTGGTCTCCCGGGCAGTAACTAGGACAGATGCTGATTTGTTTTGGACTTGTGTTCCAAACCCTCCATCAGCTAGACCCTTAACCTGGATTTACCCTTCCCCCCCAATTTGGGCCAATGATTCCCACTGGTTCCCTGATCCTAATGGGGCACCTCCAGATTTAGTACAAGAAGGAGCCTTGTATAATTATTCTGGATTGACCTCCTCCTTGCCACTTTGTGTAGGCAGTGGCTCCAATTGCCTTAATATCCATACTCAAACTTGGATAAATATTGTGCCCACACATGATAATCAAACAGCTCAAATATACACGATATTGGCTGGAAGTATTATAAAGGGCAGGACCACATGACCTGTAGCCTCTGTCCTGGGATCCACCCATTAGAAGACAAAGTATGGGATGCGTCTGAACAGGGGCTGCATTGGGAGGACAGTGTGGTCCCTCGTCCTCATCAGATTCGTGCTGCCAATCTTACATTTTATGATTGAGGACCTCACAGTCGAGCCCTTGGACGCAACTGCATAGCCCTGAAACGGCAGTCTGTGCCTGTGCAAAGTAAAACATAAGCATTTATTCAAAATTCCGGTCCCATTGTTCGGCATGAAGGCTGCTCCTAAGATATAATATATTGATACTAAAAATGGAGAAGGCAATGGCACCCCATTCCAGTACTCTTGCTTGGAAAATCCCATGGATGGAGGAGCCTGGTAGGCTGCAATCCATGGGGTCGCTAAGAGTCGGACAGGACTGAGCGACTTCACTTTCCCTTTTCACTTTCATGCATTGGAGAAGGAAATGGCAGCCCACTCCAGTGTTCTTGCCTGGAGAATCCCAGGGACAGGGGAGCCTGGTGGGCTGCCGTCTATGGGGTCGAACAGAGTCGGACACGACTGAAGTGACTTAGCATTAGCCTACTAAAAAAATCGAGTCCTTTACACACGCATATTTGAAAGGTAGCTCTCCCCTTCTATCCAGTCCATATTTCTGCTAGCAATTAGTCTAAAAACAAGGATAACTACACTCTTACGACCTTAGGAGTCACTGTATGTGGCTTTCACACAAGTGTTCTTAGTAGGGAATCCTTACATTAAAAATGAAAATAATATATGGAATGTGGCACGTACATC
Organism: Bos indicus x Bos taurus; assembly: GCF_003369695.1. NCBI lineage: Eukaryota > Metazoa > Chordata > Mammalia > Artiodactyla > Bovidae > Bos > Bos indicus x Bos taurus. The sequence goes on from NC_040093.1 coordinate 4,247,298, forward strand.
TTGCAGACTGTATCACTGCATAAATCATGCTGTAATACAGCGCAATTCTGTGCTTGTCCTTCAATGCATGCCCGCTGCCTGGCTTCCGGTTAACTTAACCGAACCTTGGGAGGCAATACCCGGCGTGCATTTAATTATCCAGACACTTGATTCCCTGGTGCATTGCATTTAAATGCTTTTTGGGGATGTTGATTGCAGGAATTATATCCTTGTCGTTCTAGTGACTGCTACTGCTGTTGCAACCACTGCCCTGGTATCGACCGTGCAGACACAGCACCTTGTCAATGACTAGGTACAAAATGCTTCCCACGTATGGAATACTCAGTTAAGAATTGACACCCGATTTGAATCTGAGTTAGCTGCTACTAAGAACACACTGCTATGGGAGATGGGATGGGAGAACAGATACGGAGCCTACACTTAACCAGCAACAGTTTGTTTCCCACTGGAATGTTAAATATAATGACTACACATACCTGGGATTTGGTTAAAAAAAAAAATCACCTCCAAGGAGCTTGGAGCAATGTGTCACTAGACATCGCCCATCTCCAGGAACAGGTTACCATAACCAGTCAAGCCCACCTTCAGGCCACCCCAGCCTCAGAAGTTCTGACTAAAATTGAAGATTCTTTCCAAAAACATAACCCACTAAATGTAATCAAAGGCTTCGGAGGAGGTCTACGGGGAACCTGAGTACTAATGCTTGTGCTTTACTCCTTCTCATAGTCTGCAGATTCAGCCTCAGATCAAGGAGATAGTCCCCTGAGACTCATCGTTATTGACCACGATGGCCCTGCAGTCAAGACAAAAAGGGGGTGATGTTGCAGCCTGGCGGAGCAGAGACCAGAACCTGCCCCATGACTGGAGGGTGCAGCATATCGCACCCTGTGATTGTCCTAGTGAGCGAGCCGAAGGGACATACTCTCTGCTCCGCTTCACTGCCTGCCCCTGCCTCCGTCTCCATGGAAACAAACCAAGATGTTCCTGATCAACAGCAGGGCCTTAACTTGCCTCCCCCTTTATGGTGCACTGATCAAACTCCCCAGTATAGCTGTTTCCAAGTGCTCTCACGGGACTTCTGCCAATAAAAGTGCGGGCTGAAAGGAGTCATTTTGTCTTCCTGCCATGGAGAGCAGCAGGGCCCCTGACTCCCCGCTTGCCAAATTATACGTGTCTGTCTTTTCATTACTCGAGTCTTTCTCACCCGTTGTGCTGGACACAGCAATTATCGAGCATTCCCTCTATGGATGTATACCCAAAACAAATGGAAATAGTATTTCAAAACAGTGTACAATATTTGTACACATATGTTCATAGCAGCATTGTTCCCCATAGCTGAAAGACGGAAGCAAACCAAGTGTTCATCCACGAAGGAGTGTGGTCTGTATGTATAGCGGAATATTGTGCAGCCTTAAAAGAAATGATTGGGAATTCTGACTCAAGCTATAACACTGAGGAGTCTTGAGAACATTATGGTAAGTGACATAAGACAGTCACACACACACACACACACAAATATTATATGATACCACTTCTATGAAGTACCCAGAGTAGTCAAATTCGTAGAGACAGAAAGTAGAGTGGTAGTTGGTCTGGGGCTTTGGTGAAGAGGAGAATGGGAAGTAATTGCCAAATGGGGACACAGTTTCAGTTTTATAAGATGAAAAGTTTTCTAGAGGTTGGTTGCTCGACAATGTAAATACGATTTACTGAAAACTCTGAAACGGTTAAGGTAGTAAATTTTGTCATGTGTATTTTAACAACCATTTAACAAAATTGCTGCCAATGATAAATAATAGAGCGAGCTTCACAGAGTTGCTGGGTATAATGTATTGCAAGGTGGTTTAATATAAATCACCATGACGGCCTCCTCCATGGGTACCAAAACCCACAGGTTCTCAAGTCCCTGATGGTCTCTTCCATATTCAAGGAGGAGGAGCCTCCAATTATGGGGTGCTGACAGGAGACTGAAATGAAGTGGCCCGCATATCATAAATCCTCTATGTGGGCAATCTTTGATATTGTTTGAACTCCAGACAAAAAAAGAGCATCCAGATTTGATCCCATCTCCCACACCTAACCTGTTTCCCCTCAACACAAACATACACAGCTCCCAGCTCCTGCTTTCATCTGGAAAACGGGTCTCTCCACCCTCAGTCAGGGGCCGGGCTGACCCCCTGCACTCTGGGGTTGCAGAGGTCTCTTTGGGAGGATGTGAACTCAGCGTCCAGTCTCCTCCAGGAGAGCATGACCCAAGACTTATTGGATCCTTGGAGCAGAGCCTGGAGCACTGGGTCAATCAGGGAGGCCGAGTTTAGCCATGCAGGGTAGGAGCTGAGGCACCTCCAAGAACCAAAATGGGGAGTCCTGAGCACAGAAGACAGTCCTGAACCCCTGGGTTGTTGGGGTGGAGATGGGGCTGGATGGGTGGGGAGCATCTGCAGAGTTGCTATCAGCTTGACTCCTCTGTGGTTACACTCAGGGGAGGTTCCAAAATTTTGTGTGTGTGGTAAAATACACATAACATAAAACTGACTAGTTTAATCATTTTAAGTGTGCAGTTCAGTCACATTAAATACATTCACTTTTTGTGCAACGGAACTCCAGGACTTTTTCCATTCAGCAAAATTGAAACTCTGTACCGATTCAACAAAATTCCCTCCTTTCTCCATTCCCAGTTTCTGGCAGTCACTCTTCTACTTTCTGTCACTATGACTCTGACAGCTCCAGGTTCTTCATTTCAGTGGAATGAGACAGTATATGTCCTTTCTGGACAGGCTTATTTTACTTAGAAGAATGTCCGCTAGGATCCACGTTGTAGCATGTGTTAGAATCCCCTTCCTTTTTAACGCTAATAACACTCTATTATGGGCACGTACCACATGGGCTTAGCCATGCTTTGATCAATGGGCACTTTGTTTTCTTCCATGTTTTATTGTGAGAAATGCTGCTATGAACATGGATGCACAAATGCCTCTTCCAGAGTGTGGTTTCAATTTTTCTGAGTACACCCTCCAAGGTAGAATTGCTGGATCATGTGGATCTAAGATTTTTACCTGCTTGTGATGGAGAAAATTTTGACATATTGAAATACGAGGAAGTCAATTTGACTTATGCATGGTTCAGCTGGAACTTTGTGTGAATTAAAACAGCCTGTCAGACCCTCACAGCTCATCTTCTTTAACCACTGAGGTAAAGAACATCTGTTTTGAAGATAAGAATGAATAACTCCCTTCTCATGGCGTCCACGTTAACACTCCCTGGAAGATAAGGTTCCCTTCCCAGCCATCAGCATACAGTTCGTTGCCTCACTGTCTATGTACTCAGTCTGTCTCTTTGGAAATCTTGATGGAATACACCCTGTCAGGTTGATGTGTGTTCTTTGTTTGGATGAAGTATAAGATGATGCTGGAAACTGTGCTTCAGTGGAACAATTCCCCAGAGCTATCTGAGAGTCTGTCTCCCAGACTATAGTCCTCATTTTGGCTCAAATAAAACTCTTGCTTATTCCCGTTATATTGATTATTTTCACAAACACTTGAATTCATATGATCATCAGGGACTCTGGGAAAATAGGGCTATAAATCTGGGGAACCCACTTAAACCCTGATCTCACCTAGTCTCTTTTATACTACTTGACTCCCCACAGTCTTCACATGATCTGAGACACTCCAGTGTGGGGGGACCCCAACCCCAGCTGGACCCCAACAAGGGGAAGGGGAGCTTACCATCTCCGATGTGAATTCAAGCAACAAAAGCATTTAACAAGCGTCATGCCTGCATCCAGCCTTGCACAAAGAGGATAAAAGGGATATGACTTGGTCCCCTTCTTCAAGGAGCTCCGTTTGCTGGGAGAGCTGAGGACATAGGCAGAGAAATGACACTTGATCTAGGAGGTCAGGAGCTCTGCTCCTCATGAAAGAAAACCTGGAACAGGAAGTGGAGGGTGAAGCAGGGATGGGGGTACTGCTGAAGGGCTGACTAGATTCTGACCTGCATCAAGTGACCCACATGCTGAAACACTGGGCATACACCTTCATAATGGAGCTTAGATGAAGTGGTGGACTGTTAGATTAACATATAAAAAATTGAAATAGTTGATGTAAAATACTTAAAAAAATTTTTTAAAGCCAACCACACAAGATGTAATGGAGTGGCCTACGCTGTGGTGGAGACTTTAGGTCTTTTTTAACGGCTGAGTAGTTGTTTCCTATGTGCAGGTTAGTATTTTTATTTCTTCCTCTGGTTGCTGATTACATTGTGATAATTTCCTGGTGAAAATGTATCTTGCTGCACACTTATGAAGCATGCATTTTTCTGTATACATATGATATTTTAAAAAACTTACATAAAAATTGTAAGACTTTAGGAATTCCCTAGAGGTCTAGTGGTTAGGACTTGGTGATATCAGTCCTGTGGCCCTGGGGTTCATTCTCTGGTCGGGGAACTAAGCGCCCACAAGCTATGCTCTGCAGCCAAAAAATGTGCAGTATTTAAAGTTGCTTTGTCTGTTGGCAAAAAATTCATGGCTGTAAATGCATCCCACACTCATACTCCGTAGAGGCTCAGAGTGTCCTTGAACCAGCAGATCCTTCAGTGCATGGAGGGATTCCATACAGCATCTACTTCCTGCGGTTAAGATGACCCAGCACCAAGGATGTTTTTGTCAAGAGTCTGGGAGGTGGAGGCTGGTGGCTGTTGCTCATTGTTCTCCTCCAGGCTGTGTCGGATCCCATATCCAAAGTATATGACAGATCCTAGTAGGGAAATGAGATGATAGGAAGGGAATTTAGGTGCTCTCCCCCCTTATAAGTGCCCAATAGGCCTCCTGTCATAGCATCTGACAGTTTAGGGAGAGGTGGTAGGAAAAGGATTAGGTTCAGTCACTCAAGGGGTCCTATTTTCCAAGGAAGCCTCTTACCAATTGCTGCCCAGATGCCAAATAAGGCCCAGGTCCCAGAGGTCATCTGCATCATCAGGTAAATGTTCACGAAGATGCTGACCAGTGGGAGGACAGGCAGAGCAGGGACCTGTGGGGCAGAGTCAGTTCATCCCTGAACACACCCCAGACATCTGAAAGGGAGACACTACTCCATGTGGATGGGAGATTCCATTATTACTGGGGATGTGTTCAGTGCCTCTTAGATTGGATTTGTAAAGCACTGAGTGTGGATCAGGGAAGAGTCCAGTGGTTTCAGTAACTCCCCTTCTTCCCTGGTCCAGCGAAGGATGTTTAGACCTCAAAGCATGCAGACTTCATAAACTAAAGGTGGACATTTTGGGCACATAAGATCACCTACCTTAAAATAAAGATAAGTGGGGTCCTGGGGCTGCCTCCAGATGATGACCGTGACCCCAGTGATGAGCAGCAGCAGCAGCACAGCCACTGTTGTGAGCCCGGGGTCTCCAGAGAACACCTGGCTGGACCACTGGGCCAGGAGCAGGCTCAGGATGGTCAGCAGGAGAACTGCAAGGGTCAAGGAGGAGGAGAACAGGCTGGACTCAGAAGACAAAGATGTCAGGACCTGGGGTCACACCCCTCCCCCGGCTGCCCACAGCAGGAAGGGCCATGATAAGTGTCCTCATCAATGAAAAAGATACATTTCCACCCTACCCTGCCAATATGAGAATGCCATCATAAAGAAATCCCACTGCTCACCAATCAGGGAGGCACATCCATAGACAATCTGCCCAGATTTCCGGGTGGGGATGGTGCTGGGAGGGAACCACAGACTCTTTAGAATGTTTGAGGTTCCTGCTTCAGGTCCAGAGTCCAAAGGACTTCCTTCAATTTCAGACTTCATCTCAATTTTGTCTTCTGTTTTCTCCTTCTTGCTTAAGATCTGATATGGCTGGTATCTGAATTAGAGGTATTACAGCAATAATAACAGCAGCTCCTACTCATCCAACATTGGACAATCTAATCTATCTATTCCCAGCTAAGTGGACCAGGACATTTAAAAAGCAGCAGGAAGGCAGAAGATAATTACCTCCCCATCAATCTCCAAGAGCCCAAAGCCCCCAGTCAAGGTGTAGTGGGGTCTCACCTGAGGACAAGCATAGAAAAAATCACCAGGGAATAAGCAAGCAGGGTCCCAACAGATACAAGATCCACAAGATCCATGAACTCGAAGAGTAATGCCATGACCCCTGGAGTGACGGCATAGACAAAGTGGGGAAGGGAGAGAGTGAGTAACTGCTGCAAGTTTGGGAAGTTGATTCAGAGAAGGAGTAGATTCTTTTTATTCACCTGCAATGTTTCCAGAAGCCATGATGGCCATGACGGGGGTGCCTGTGCAATCATAGATCCAGGCAAGTCCCTGGAAAAGGAGCCCATCCTTTGCCATTGCGTAGATCAACCGAGGCATGGTGAACATGGTACCCAGGAGGCTGGGAGAGGAAATGGGGACATGTGAGAGGACATGGAGAAGCAGGAGAGGCCAGGGCATCCTCTCCCTGGTCTACATGGGGTAAGATGTCTTTCTCTCTTGTCTCTCAATCCCAAGGGCTGGGATACCTGAGCATCTGACAGTAGATGGGTAGAAAACCACAACACTGACCTGGATGTAAGAGCACAGAGGGTGCCAACAGCCACCACATATCTGGCAGGGCCCCACCCTACATGGAGAAAAGCCTGCGGCAAAGGACTCTTGGGCTGAATCTGGTAGTAGGGTACCATGAGGGTGAGTGCCGCTGAGACTCCAAAATATGCCAAAAAGCAGATGAAGAGAGAAATCATGATGCTGAAGGGGATGGAATGCTGAGGATTTAGGGCTTCTTCCCCTGCAGGAAGGGCGGAAATGCTGAGTCAGGAAAACATACTGGGATGAAAGCACAAAATCAAATTCCCTCTTGAATCTTCAAGAACAGGCTAACCTACTACCAACCCCTACACCCAAGAGAAGCCCAAACTGTGCCCAACCCTCTGATGGGACACACCGTGACCACGTTACCTCTCATGGCAATGGAATCAAAACCAAGAAATGCGTAGAAACATGTTGCTGCCCCATGGAGAATTCCTTCAAAGCCAAAGGGCATGAACCCTCCAGAACCCAGAGGGTCCAAGCTGTGATGAGAGAAGGAATGAGGAAGGACATGGGTGAGATGTGTTGAGCCATCTCTACTGGACTCCTCCCTTAATACCACGAATCCTGGACCCTCATCACTTGGATCCATCAGCCCAGGTCTCTTTGTTGCTGTTGTTTTGTCACTAAGTCATGTCCTACTCTTTTGCACCCTCCTGGACTGTAGCCCTCTAAGCTCCTCTGTCCATAGGATACCCCAGGCAAGAATACCAGAGTGGGTTGCCATTTCCTTCTCTAGGGGATCTTCCCAACCCAGGGATTGAACTCAGGTCTCTGGCATTGGCAGGCAGATTCTTTACCACTGAGCCGCCAGGGAAGCCCTGGTCTTTTAGTCTTCATATTTCTGGCTCTGCACCACCTCCCCCAAGCATTGCTATGGCCAAGAGCACCGTTCCAAACTATAAATGTCAGTGGATCCAGATGCGTTCAGTTTGTAGTCCTGTTCTGTGAGCTCCCAATTGTGCAGGTCTCCTTTAATGAAGCCAGAGAGGATGATAAAGCTGAGAACCAAAATGTTGATGACTGTGAACACTTTGTTAACCAGGGTCGACTCACGAGCTCCCAGGACCAGTACTCCTGTGGGAAAGATGGAATACGAGACATCCAAAACAGCTAAATCCATAGTCACCGAAAGCAGACTAGTGGTTGTCAGGGGTTATGGAGTTAGTGGTGGTGGTGGGCGAATGGACAGTGACTGCTCAGTGGGTACGGTGTTTCCTTTCCGGGTGACAAACATATTTGGAACCAGGTGAAGGTGACTGTTACCTAACATTGTGAGTGTACTAAGTCCCACTGACCTGTACATTTTAAGGTCATTAATTTCTTACTGTGACAATCATCTCACAACATATACCTCTACCAAATTGTCATGTTAAATCCAAATCTACCAAACATCAGCTTAAATTTGTACAGTGTTGCATTTATAGCTAAATAAAGCTGGGGAAAATAGTTTGTTTAATTTATGCTATGTTATTGTCTTCTCAATTAAAAATACATCTTTGTAAGGTCTCAATCAGTTCAGTTCAGTCACTCAGTCGTGTCCAACTCTTTGAGACCCCATGAACCACAGCATGCCAGGCCTCCCTGTCCATCACCAACTCCCAGAGTTTACCCAAACTCATGTCCATTGAGTCAGTGATGCTATCCAACCATCTCATCCTCTGTCGTCCCCTTCTCCTCCCACCTTCAATCTTTCCCAGCATCAGGGTCTTTTCAAATGAGTCAGCTCTTCACATCAGGTGGCCAAAGTATTGGAGTTTCAGCTTCAACATCAGTCCTCCAGTGAACACCCAGGACTTATCTCCTTTAGGATGGACTGGTTAGATCTCCTTGCAGTCCAAGGGACTCTCAAGTGTCTTCTCCAACACCACAGTTCAAAAGCATCAATTCTTCAGCACTTAGCCTTCTTTATAGTTCCACTCTCAATAAGATCTCAATAAATGATTTTCAGCTGGGGTTGACTTTGTATGCCAAGTGACATTTGACAATGTCTGGGGACATCATGATTTTCACAGTTTAGGAGGTGTGTGTCACTGGTATCTAGTGAGTAAAGTTCAGAGTTGCTACTCAACATCCAATGAATGATGAGTTTTTCTAAAAAACCCAAATTGCACACCCCCACACCTATGAATGATCAAGCCCCAACTGTCAGAGGTACCAACAATGGGAATGTCTTGCCTTCTTGTCTTTCATATCACAGACCCTATTTTCCAGTCCTCATTCTCCATCATTTTGCCACCCCAAGCCTTTCTCACCTCAGCTTCTGCTCTGCACCCGACTTTTCCCATCCCATCATCCCCTCTCACCTGTGAGCAGCAACACCAGGCCCAGGGCGACAAAGTCTGCATAGGTGGGCAGGAAGTAAGGCACATGCAGAGAGAGAGTTCCCTGTAACCCCTGAGAGATGTGGTTCCCAGTCAGGCTGTCCAAGGCGGAGCTCCAGCCCTGGGCTATACAGGCGGTGCCTGCAGTGGCAGAAGAAGGAACATTCACTGACAAACATAAGCCAATTCCTAGTATGGGCCATGGGCTATATTTTGTTTTGGAGGAACTCAAGCAAAATACGTGACCTCAAAGAGTTTCTTTTCATGAGTTGGCATGGGAAGACCCAGATGATTCACAAAATAAATCAACTATTTAATATGCTAGGAGGAGATTAATGTTATGTAAGAAAACATAATAGGAAGTTGGAACCAGGAGGGCTGGAAGGTGTGGATTGAAATATTAAATCAGATGTAAAGGAAAATTCCATGAAAGAAACAGTTGAGCAGAGACTTCAGTATGGTGAGGGGATGAGCCCGTGGGTCATGCCTCCCTCTTGGCCACTGCCTAGAGTCCCCTTTCCTTGTGGGCTCTTGGTCCATCAGTTAAGGAAAGCAGGGGAGAGCTGAGAACAATGAAGTTGTGGAGTTTTCCTGCCACAATTATCCACTTCCCCCTAAAGGTGGATAATCAAATTCTCATGAAAGAGTGAAGACCTAAACCCCACCTCCTAGAACCTGATCTTAAGCCCCACACTGTCCTCCAATCCATCCACTCACCGATGACCAAGGACAGGATGAGGTTCCAGCCAGTGATGAAGGCGCAGAGTTGTCCCATGGTAATGTAGCTGTAGAGATATGCAGAACTGGAGCCTGGTACCCGGGCCCCAAACTCTGCATAGCAGAGCCCAGACAACACACAGGACAGGCCAGCCATCAGGAAGCAGATGACAGTCGCTGGTCCAGCTCTCACTTTGGCCACTGCACCAACCAGGATGTACACGCCAGCTCCCAGGGTTCTGCCCACACCCAAGGCCACCAGGTCGAGGGTGTTCAGATGAGCTTCGGGACTCTCAGACTCTGCTCCGACCTCCAGCGGCCGCCTGTGGACCAGCTTCTGACTAAATTGGCGAACATACTGATGCAGCATCCTAGACATAGCTGACAGGTTACAATCTGCTGAGAAAATAAGATGCCGGGAGCCGGTGAGGCATTCCACTCGTGACAAAGGTCATGAGGAAGGAGGCTCGGCATACGCAAAGGCGGGATCGAGCCTCAGGAGTCCGCCCGGATATTCTCGAGCATTTTCCCCCAAAAAACCAGAGTCTGCCTACTTTATTGCTTTGTGCTCTCACCTCTGACTTTACTGGGGGCTGTCCCCTACCACCATCTCGCTCTCTCTGTCAAAGAGTTAACTTACAGCTCCAATTAATAAAGTTCCTGGGCAATTAGGAGTGTTTAAATCCAAACCCCTCAGATGGCTCTCTAACTCGCCTGACAAGTTTACCCGGACTCCTGCAGCTATGCATACGATTGTTTACAGTCTCCTAGCCTCCAGAGGCACGGGAAGCTTAAGATATTCAAATAGCTTAGAGCCTCTCAGAGAGTTAAAAACTGTCAGAATAAACTAGTAAAGGATTTCATTGATGAGTCAATGCTTGTTGCCAAGTTTTCACATCCCCTGAATTGTATCCTTGAATATGTATTAATTAATAGTTGGTATATAGAAAAAATAAGTAGCGGCCTTGGTGTTAGTAACTTTAGACCCTTAAGGTAATAAATTCTTTCCTTTGTTGTAAACCCATTACACATCCGCCCTATAGGAATGCAATTTTATCTTGGAAGATGGTGCCAAACCTTAAAATAATTACTCTTAGAGAAAATAAGTCTTTGTTGATAAGTTCTTGTCAAAAGTCATAAAATGTCAGTAGGCCTTCTGGCCAGAAGATGATGTAAATCACCTAAACCATTTGTATACGATAAATTTGCAGGAAAGAAACCCTGGTTTTTGATAAGAATCAAAGACTGCTGACTTTGCATCCCCTATTATCCTCTATGTGTAACTTAGGGTATAAAAGCCCCTGTTAAAAATAAAGCTACGGGCCTTGCTCACCAATGCTTGGTCTCCCCATGTCATTCTTTCCTTTAACTTCCGGCTGAAGTCTCCATCTGGAGCGTGGATATCCTCTGCGACCACTTATTTGCCTGGGCTTCTAAGACCCACTCGAGAAGGTGTCTAAGGTGGGGCACCTTCCGCTATTCGAGAGGGCGCCTGCGGACTCCGTGGTCAGAGCTAACCTGGTGTCACGGGTTATATTGATTTTCCACGTAAACCAAGCTACTCAGCCTCTTTTCTCCACTGAATTTTCCTACTGAGCTATCCTCATTCTATTACTCTTCATATCTCTAATTACCATTTGAATAGGTCGCCGACACCGTCTCCCCTTCGAATACCCTGGATCAGCCGGGGCTGGTCCTCAGCAATAAGACACAAAGCCATCAAGAAGATCCATCCGCCACTGGGCCTGGGAGTCCAATTCCACAGAGCAATGGAGTGATTAGGAGAAGTCGGTCAAAAGACACATTGAGCAAGTCTTCCGTGTCTGAGCTTTGGATTGTTAAACTCAGGGAAGACTTTTAATATGTTTCAAAGTTACTGGAAGTGTAAGAGGATTTAGGAGAAGAAAACATGTTGCATCAAAATGTGCCACAGTACTGAACTGGATGCTTAAAATATTTTAAGATGGCAAATTTTATGCTCTGTGGTATTTACTTCTGTTTTCCTAAATTGCTGCCATGGTAAATAATAAAGCCAACCTCACAGAGTTGCTTCACAGAGGGTTGTAGCAAACCTCATGGTAACTTAGTATAAATCACCATACAGTCATCTCTACAGTCACCAAAACCTGAGGATTGTCAAGTCATTTATGTCGTCCCTGTATCCACAGAGGAGGAACTCACAGATATGGAGGGTCAACAGTATACAGGAGACTAACATCAGTATTCACATCACAAACCATGTATAAGGGGAAACTTCACTATTGTTTGAGCACCAGTCAAAAAGAGTCACAGCCTGCAGATTTGATCTAACCTCCCAAATCCTACCTCTTCTCACACAAACACAGACAGGTCCCAGCTCTTGTTTTCATCGAGAAAATGGGGCTCTCCACCCTCAGGCTGGAACCGGGCTGACCCCTGCACTCTGGGGTTGCAGAGGTCTCTTTGGGAGAATGTGAACTCAGCGCCCAGTCTCCTACAGAAGAGGGTGATCTGAGACTTACTGGATCCTTGAAGCAGAGCCTGGAGCACTGGGTCAGTCAGCGATCCTGAGGTTAAGCCATGCAGGGCTGGAGCTGAGACATCTCCAAGAACCGAAGCAGGGAGTCCTGAGCACAGAAGACAGTCCTTACCCCTGGGTTGTTGGGGTGGAGATGGGGCTGGGTGGGTGGGGAGCATCTGCTGTGTGGCTATCAGCCCTGACTCTTCTGTGGTTATCCTCAGGGGGTGGTTCCAAGATGATGATGATGATGATGATGATGATGATGATGTGTGTGTGTGTGTGTGTGTGTGTGTGTGTGTGTGTTAAAAGACACATAATATAAAATTGACTAGTTTAATCATTTTAAGTGTGTGGATCAATCACGTAGGGCTTCCCTGATGGCTCAGCTGGTAAAGAATATGCCTTCAATGCAGGAGACCTGGGTTCAATCCCTGGGTTGGGAAGATTCCCTGGAGAAGGGAATAGCTACCCACTCCAGTATTCTGGCCTGGAGAATTCCATGGACTATACAGTCCATGGGATAGCAGAGAGTCAGACATGACTGAGAGACTTTCACTTTTCAGTCAAGTTAAATACATTCACTTTTTGTGCAAACAAACCAGGACTTTTTCTTCTGGCAAAACTGAAATTCTACCCATTCAGCAACAACCCCCCTTTCTCCTTTCCCAGTTCCTGGTAATTACCATTCTACTTTCTGTCTTTATGATTCTGAGCACTCTAGGGACTTCATTTCAGTAGAATCAATCAATATTTGTCCTTTCCTGGAAGGTTTATTTTACTTGGTAGAATGTTTACTAGGTTCATGCATGTTGTAGCATGTATTAGAATCCTCTTCTTTTTTTTAATGCTGAAGAATACTCTACTGTGGGCACATACCACATTGGCTTTTCCATTTTTTTTTTTTTTTGATCAATGAGCACTTGGGTTGCTTTCATGCTTTATTTATTGTGAAAAATGCTGCTATGAACAGGAGTGTAAAAATATCTCTTCCAGAGTGTGTCTTCAATTCTCTTGGATATAGCCTCAGGAGTAGAATTGCTGGATCATATAGTTCTAGGATTTTTATCTGCTTGTGATAGAGAAAATGTTCACATATTGAGGTATGGGGAATTCAATTTGTCTTATACATGGTTCAGTCTGAACTGTGTGTGAACTAAGACAGCCTGTCAGTCCCTCACAGCACATCTTCTTTAACCACTGAAGTAGAGAGCATCTGTTTTGAAGACAAGGATAATACTTCCCTTCTTATGTCATTCATGTTAACGCCTCCTGAAAGCTAAGATTCCCTGCCCAGACACCAGGGTCCTATAGTCTCCCTATGTACTAAGTCTGTCTCTTGAAACCTTGAAGGAATGTGCCCTGTTATATTGATGTATGTTCTTTGTTTGGATGAGGATAAGAATGTGCTGAAATCCATGCTTTAATGGAGCAGTTAGTCAGAGCTATTTCCGAGTTTGTCCCCCAGACTCTAATACTTATTTTGGTTCAAGTAAAACATTCCTATTCTCATTAGAGATTGTTTATTTTCATGCATACTTGAATTCTTTTGATCATCATAGACATTAGGAATAAAGGACTATAAATCTGGGGATATGCCACTCAAACCATGCTCCCTCCCAGTCCTCTTACACCACTCAGCTTCCCATTATCTGCACATGACCTGAGAACACTCCAGTGTGTGTGTGGGGTCTTCCCTGGTGGCTCAGTGGTAAAGAATCTGCCTGCAATGCAGGAGAAGCAAGAGACTCGGGTTTGTTTCCTGGGTTGGCAAGATCCCCTGGAGGAGGGTGTCTTGCTGATTCTATTCATGACATCAGTTGTCTCACTGTTCACACTGTTCACTAAACCCAGGGTAGGCAAGGCATGAGCTAAGAAGCTGGAAGGAGATGCGAGGAGTCATAGAAACTGCAGACACATTTATTCTTTCCTGGCTGGCATGGCAGCCATAACACAGCCTCTCTCCTGGCTGATGCAGCAGCTATAACCATAATGTGGTAAAATGGAGCCATAACATAACCTCATATAACATGACCATGATGTTGCTGCAATGTGGTCCTCATGAAGAAGCAACCAGGGCTTTCATGGTGAAGCTCTTACAGGTGCCTATGACCAGCTGAGTATGTCATGATGCATATAAGTACTTTAAGTGATCTCAGCTGTTCAGTTCAGTCACTCAGTTGTGTCCAACTCTTTGCGACCCCATGAACCGCAGCACACCAGGCCTCCCTGTCCATCACCAACTCCCAGAGTTTACTCAAGCTCATGTCCATTGAGTCAGTGATGCTGTCCAACCATCTCATCCTCTGTTGTAACCATCTACTCCTGCCTTCAATTTTTCCCAGCATCAGAGTCTTTTCCAATGAGTCAGTTCTTCGCATCAGGTGGCCAAAGTATTGGAGCTTCAGCTTCAGCAGCAGTTCTTCTAATGAATATTCAGGACTGATATCCTTTAGGATGAGCTGGTTGGATCTCCTTGCAGTCCAAGGGACTCTCAAGAGTCTTCTCTAACACCACAGTTCAAAAGCACCAATTCTTCGCTGCTGAGCTTTCTCTGTGGCCCAGCTCTCACATCTATACATGACTACTGGAAAAACCGTAGCTTTGACTAGACAGACCTTTGTTGGCAAAGTAATGTCTTTGCTTTTTAATATGCTGTCTAGGTTGGTCATAGCTTCTCTTCCAAGGAGCAAGCGTCTTTTAATTTCATGGCTGCAGTCACCGTCTGCCAAGATTTTGAAGCCCAAGAAAATAAAGTCTGTCACTGTTTCCATTGTTTCCCCATTTATTTGCCATGAAGTGATGGGACAGAATGCCACGATCTTAGTTTTTTGAATGTTGAATTTGAAGCCAACTTTTTCACTCTCCTTTTTCACTTTTATCAAGAGGCTCTTTAGTTCCTCTTCACTTTCTGCCATAAGAGTGGTGTCATCTGCATATTTGAGGTTATTGATATTTTTTCCTGGCAATCTTGAGTCCAGCTTGTGCTTCATCCAGCCTGGCATTTCACATGATGAAATCACTGCAGATGGTGATTGCAGCCATGAAATTAAAAGATGCTTACTCCTTGGAAGGAAAATTATGACCAACCTAGACAGCATATTCAAAAGCAGAGACATTACTTTGCCAACAAAGGTCTGTTTAGTCAAGGCTATGGTTTTTCCCGTGGTCGTGTATGGATGTAAGAGTTGGACTACAAAGAAAACTGAGCACAGAAGAATTGATGCTTTTGAACTGTGGTGTTGGAGAAGACTCTTGAGAGTCCCTTGGACTGCAAGGAGATCCAAACAGTCCATCCTAAAGGAGATCAGTCCTGGGTGTTCATTGGAAGGACTGATGTTGAAGCTGAAACTCCAATACTTTGGCCACCTGATGTGAAGAGCTGACTCATTTGAAAAGACCCTGATGCTGGGAAAGATTGAAGGTGGGAGGAGAAGGGGACGACAGAGGATGAGATAGTTGGATGGCATCACAGACTCAATGGACATGAGTTTGGGTAAACTCTGGGAGTTGGTGATGGACAGGGAGGCCTGGCGTGCTGCGGTTCATGGGGTCTCAGAGAGTCGGACATGACTGAGCGACTGAACTGAAACTGAAACTACAGAGGACATGGCAGCCCACTCCAGTGTTCTTGCCTGGAGAATCTCATGGACAGAGGAGCCTGGCGGGCTACAGTTCATGGGGTCACTGAGAGCTGAGCATGACTGAAGCAACTGAGCACACACACACTCTCCAGTGTTGGGGCCCCCAACCCAGCAGGACCCCAAGCAGGAGAAGAGGGGCTTAAAATCTCCGATGTTAAATCAAGCTACACAAGCATTGGATAACTAAGGTGCCTGTGTCCAGTCTTGCGCAAACGAATGGAAGAGGATAAAAAGGATGTGATGCGGTCCTTTCTCCAAGGAGCTCTTGGAGAGCTGCTTGTTTGCCGGGAGAGCTGAGCTCGCAGGCAGGGAAGTGATACGTGATGTCAGAGGTCAGGAGCTCTGCTTCTCATGAAGGAAAACCTGGAGCAGGAAGTGGAGGGGTGAAGGGCGGATGGGGGTACTGCTGAAGGGTTTACTAGATTCTGGCGTGCATCAAACGTGCTAAAACACTGGGCACAGACCTTCAAAATGGGGCTTAAATGTAGTAGTTGGCTCTTTGTTGTTGGTGTTTAGTAGCTATGTCGTGTCCGACTCTTGGTCACCCAATGGTCTGTAGCCCACCAGGCTCCTCTGTTCATGGAATTTTCCAGGCAGGAATACTGAAATGGGTTGCCATTTCCTTCTCTAGGGGATCTTCCTGGCCCAGGGATTGAATCAACGTCTCCTGCATTGGCAGATGAACTTTACCACTGAGCTACCTGGGACGTTCCACTTGACTTTTACACTAACTGACAAAAAAATGGAAGTATAATCCGTTTAAAATAGTCTAAATTAAAAAAAAAATTCAACCACACAACATGTAAAGGAGTGGCTGAAGCTGTGTGCAGAGTTTGGTTCTTTTTTTGTGGCTGAGTAACTGTTTGCAATGAGCAAGCTAATAATTTTCTTTCTTCCTCTGGTTGTTGATTACAATATGGTACTTTCTGGTGAAAACTGATCTCGCTGCACACTTCCGAAGCATGCACTTTCCTCTATGCATATTTTATTTTTAAAAGTTTACATAGAAATTGTTCAGCATTGGGAATTCCCTAGAGGCCCAGGGGTTAGGACTTAGCAGTTTCCTTGCTATGGTCCAGGGGTTCATCCTCTCATCTGGGAACTAAGTTCCCAAAAGTTATGCCAAAAAAAAAGTACAAGGTCAAAGTTGTTTTGTCCGCTGGCAAAATATTTATGGCTGTAAATGCATCCCACATTCACACTCCATAGAGGCTCAGAGTATCTTTGAGCCAGCAGACCCTTCAGTGCATGGAGGAATGCCACACAGCATCTATGTCCTGTGGTTAAGATGACTCAGCAGCAGGAATGCTTTTGTCAAGAGTCTGGAAGGTGGAGGCTTGTGGCTATTGATCATTGTTCTCCTCCAAGCTGTGTCGGATCCCATATCCAAAGTATATGACAGATCCTAGTAGGGAGATGAGACAATGAGAAGGAAAAGTAGGTGCTCTCCTTGTTTACAAACACCCAATAGGCCTCCTATCATGGCATCTGACACAGTTTAGGGGAGAGGTTGTAGGAAGATGGTTGGGTTTTGTCACTCAAACTGTCTCATTATCCAAGGAAGCCACTTACCAATCACCATCCAGATGCCAAACAGGATCCAGATCCAAGAGGTCTTCTGCATCATCAAGTAAATGTTCACAAAGGTGCTCACCAGTGCGAGGACAGGCAAAGCAGGAACCTGTGGGCAAAGTCAGTTCATCCTTGAACATACTCCTGACGTCTGAAAGGGAGACCCACGTGGGTGGGAAGTATTAGTCACTTAGTCGTGTCTGACTTTTGGGACTCTATGGACTGTAACCTCTTTTCATGGGATTCTCCAAGCAAGAGTACTGGAGTGGATTGCCATTCCCTTCTGTAGATCTTCTCTATTGAACTTGGGTCTCCTGCATTGCAGACATATTCTTTACTGTCTGAGCCACCAGAGCAGCACACGTGGGTGGTCAGTCCCTCTGGATCTAGATGTATTTAGCTTATAGTCCTGTTCTGTGAGCTTCCAGTTGTGCAGGTCTCGCTTAATGAAGCCAGAGATGATGATGAAGCTGAGAACCAAAATGTTGATGCCCGTGAACACTTTGTAAACCCAGGCTGACTCACCAGTTCCCAGAGCCAGTACGCCTGTCGGAAAGATGTAATATGAGACATCCAAGGTAACTAAATCCATAGACAGTTGCCAAGAGCTGAGGGATTGGTGCTGGACAGATGAAAATGTCTGCTCAGTGGGTATGGGATTTCCTTTTAAGGTGATAAAAATGTTTGGAAACTCACTTGATAGGGGTACTCTTTTGCTATTTTGAGTTGGGTGATCTTGCTTACAGATTTGAAACATGCTTGGCCTTGAAATCAAATGTTTTTATTTAAAAATATATTTGGAACTCAATGGAGGTGGTTGCCCAACATTGTGAATATACTAAGTACCACTGAATTGTACACTTTCAGATGGTTAATTTCTTACATGACAATCATCTCACAATATATACATCTACCAAATCATTACCTGTATACTTTAAATTTGTACAGTGTTGTATTCATATCTCAATAAACCTGGGAAAAATAATAAAATATTTAATTTTGTGCTATGCTAATTTCTCCTCAATTAAAACCACAATTTGGTCTCAATACAGAAGAGATACTAATAGGTCTAAGTAAATGAATCTCAGCCTGGGAATGATTTTGTCCCCTAAGGAACATTTGACAATGTCTCCAAATATTATGATTTTCACAGTTTAGGGGGTGGGTATCACTGGTATCTAGTGGGTAAATGTCAGAAATGCTACTCAACATCCAACAATGATTTTCTAAAAAAGTTGAAACGCACACCCCTATACCTATGAATGATCCAACCCAAACTGGCAATGATGCCAAGAATGGGAAACAATGGTCTATGTCTTGCCTCTCTTGCTCTCACATCAGAGACCATTCCAGCCCTAATCCCCCACCATTCTGCCACCCAAGCCTTTCCCACCCCAGCTCCCCCTCGACACTCTGCTCTTCCCATTCTTCTCTGACCCCTGACTCACTGGTGATCAGCAGCACCAGGCCCAGGGTAAAAAAGTCTGGGTACGTGGCCAGGAAAGAGGGCATATATGGAGAGAAAGTTTCCTGTAACGCCTGAGAGATGTGGTTCCCAATGAGGCTGTCAAAGGTGTAGCTCCAGGCCTGGGCTACACTGGTGGTGCCTGCAGTGGCAGAAGGAATATTCATTGACAAACATAAGTAGATTCCTAATACGGCCATGGGCTATATTTTTTTTTGGGAAGGGAACCCAAGCAAAATACCTAATTGCAAAGAGATTCTTTTCAAGGGTTGGGATGGGAAAACCCAGATGATTCACAAAATTGTGTGTGTGTGTGAGTGCGTGCGCACTCAGTCTTGTCTGATTCATTGCAACCCCATGGATTGTAGCCCTCCAGGCTTCTCTGTCCATGGGATTTCCCAGGCAAGAATACTGGAGTGGGTTGCCATTTGCTAATCCAGGGAATCTTCCCACCCAGGGATGGAACCCATGTCTCGTCTTCTGCATTGGCAGGCAGATTCTTTACCACTGCACCACCTGGAAAGCCTTCACAAAATAGGTCAGCTATTTAATATGCTAGGAGATCAATGTTATGCAAGAAAGTATCACAGGAAATTGGGACCAGGAGAACTGGAAAGTGAGACTAGAAATTTTAAAACAAGATATAAAGGAAAATTCTATGAAGGCAGCAGTTGAGCAAAGACTTCAAAATGGTAAAGGGATGAGCCCACGGGACATGCTTCCTTCTCACACACTCCCTACAGTTCCCTGACCCCTGGGTTCTTGGCCCATCATTTAAAGAAAGCAGGATAGAGATGAATAGAATGACATTGTGGGAGTTTCCTGCCACTGTTATCCTCTTTACCCCACAAGGTGGATAACAAGGTTCTCATGAATATGTGAAGAGTGAAGAACTAAATCCCGCCTCCTTGTTTTCTGATCTTAAACCCACAACTTCCCCTGATCCATCATTTCACCTATGGCTAAGGACAGTATGAGGTTCCAGCCAGTGATGAAGGCACACAGTTGTCCCACGGTGACGTAGCTGTAGAGATACACAGTACCAAAGCATGGTACCCGGGCCCCAAACTCAGCATAGCAGAGCCCAGACATCACACAAGACAGGCCAGCCACCAAGAAGGAGATGACAGTCGCTGGTCCAGCGACAGACAGGGCCACTGCACCAGTGAGGGTGTACACACCGGCTCCCAGGGTTCTGCTCACACCCAAGGCCACCAGGTCAAGGGTGTTCAGATGAGCTTCGGGACTCTCAGACTCCTGTATGGGTTCCAGTGGCCGCCTGCCGACCAGCTTCTGAGCAAACTGTCAAACATACTAATGCAGCATCCTAGACATAGATGCGGAGAAAGCAATGGCACCCCACTCTGGTACTCTTCCCTGGAAAATCCCATGGACAGAGGAGCCTGGTAGGCTGCAGTCCATGGGGTTGCTAAGAGTCAGACACGACTGAGCAACTTCACTTTCACTTTTCACTTTCATGCATTGGAGAAGGAAATGGCAACCCACTCCAGTGTTCTTGCCTGGAGAATCCCAGGGACGGGGGAGCCTGGCGGGCTGCGGTCTATGGGGTCCGACAGAGTCGGACATGACTGAAGTGACTTAGCAGCAGTAGCAGCAGCAGACATAGATGAGGAGGTTACGGTCTGCAGAGGGTACACCATCACAAAGGCACAAAGCCATCAAGAACATCATCTGCCCTCAGCCCTGGAGTCCGAGTCCATAGCGCAATGGAGTTGTGAGGGGCAGGTGATAAAAGGACATACAGGGCAAGCTCTCCATCTCCGAGCTTTGGTTTCTACAAACACAAATGAAACTTTTAGTACATTTCAAAGTTATTGGAAGTGTAAGAGGATTGAGGGGGGCAAAACATGTTGCATCAAAGAGTGCAACATTACTGAAATGGACACAAACATTTTTAAGAGGGCAAACTTTATGCTCTGTGGTCTGTTACTATCATTTCCTAAATTGCTGCTATAGTAAACAATACAGCCAGCTTCACAGAGTTGTGGGTTGGAGCACATCTGATCGTAATTTAGTATAAATCACCATACAGTCATCTCTGAGGTATAACAATCTGGGGGTCCTCAAGTCCCTTACATCATCCCCGTGTCCACAGAGAAGGAGTCCGCAGATACAGAGGGTCAACAGTATACAGGAGACTGACATCAGTATTTACATCACAAACCCTGGATAAGGGGAATCGTTACTATTTTTTCTTTCTTTCTTTTTTTGAAAGCAAGCAACATAATTTATTAAGTATGCAAGACAACGCACTAAGGCTTTTCCATTTCATCTGTGCATCATAAACGAGTATGGCTATTTTCATTTGTACAAAACTCTCATATAAGAAACTTACTTAGGTTACAACAAGAACTGAGCAGCCACACGGTGTTTAAAGCTGATTTATTGTTACAGAGGAAGGTTCCCCCCAACCCCACCCCCCCACACAAAGCTAAGCCTGTGATGTTATATATGTACATTCAGAATTTTATTTCAAAACAAAGAACTGTAGCAACAATAATAGAAAAAATCCAT
Organism: Bos indicus x Bos taurus; assembly: GCF_003369695.1. Lineage (NCBI taxonomy): Eukaryota > Metazoa > Chordata > Mammalia > Artiodactyla > Bovidae > Bos > Bos indicus x Bos taurus. The sequence goes on from NC_040093.1 coordinate 4,268,636, forward strand.
TTGGAAATTATTCACAACCTGGTCACTGAGAACTGGGAAACGTTCCATGCTGCACCACTGCCAACCTGCTGGTCTGAGGAGTCGGAGCAGAGGTGCGGCTGGAGGACAGTCCCCGGCCATGGCAAAGCCCTGTCCCAAGGCACTGCGAGTTTTGTACCCAAAGCCTCAGCAACCAGAGGGAATAGCGAGAACTTAGAACCCAAATACTGTCATAGGCGAGGGTTTGACTGAAGGGCTTGAAATATGTAAGCACCAAAGAAGCTAAGGGAGATCAAACAACATATGAAGGAGGGATGAAGAGCCCAGTCTCCACCTCTAAAAATACTGGATGATCCTGGAAGTGGCCGTGGGCTGTGGTAAATGTAATCCCTCCATCTCAGCAAACCCTCTGGCCACCCCAGATCTAGAAGCTTATTGTCCCCTTAAGAATGCCCCCCTCTCCCCCACGACGCCCTTCCAGCCTACCCAGGAGGCATCATGTCCTGATCTCACACTCTTTCCTGTCTTCTCCTGCTGTCTGAGTGGAGAGTGAGTCTTCCATTCTCAGTCTCAATATTTAGGGAATTCTCTCTGTCCTCTCCAACAAGGAAAGGCAGCCAGATGAGACGGAACTCTGAAGTTTCAAAGAAAACCGTTGATGCAGATTCCACCCAGCAGAGGCAGTGTTGTTTACATATACACGGATGAGTCTGAACACATTATACCCAATAGGGGCCTTAGGAACCTAACAAGATAACCAGCAACTGCTTCATGACGGTGCACAAATGTTCACGCTCATGTGTGGGCCTTGCCGCACATCCACACAGACTGTCATGTGTGGTCTACAGGAAAGTTCAAGTCCCTCAGGGGGCACCTGATGTAACACCATGTAACGTGGTAACAAGGGTAACTTCACATGGTAAGCTGACATAAACAAGCATGAGATGACCCTCATGTAATAACATACATCAACCGAATAATAATTGTTCAGGAAAAAAAATCGTCTTCCGGCGCTGAGGTTACAAATTCCAAGTTAGCTATAAACATCTCTAAGTTCTTTCAAAGCTATGGCTTAAAGCAAAATAAAAATCAACATCTAAAATCCTCTAAACAACAAACTGAAGAAATAATGAACCTCTACCAAGAACCAAGATTTTTGGTTGCTCACTTGGGAGGCTCTCCCACCAGATGGATGATAGGAATATTTTTTTTTAAAAAGTGAGTTCACAACAGAGAAGGAAGCTGCTTGGTCCAGTGAGGGGAGAGAGGATTTGTAGAAATAATCACCCCTTCTCTGGACTCCATCCAAAATTAGAACCCATAAACCCCTATTAACTACAATGCCCACCCTAGCAATAATCCTAGATTTCAAGTAATACTACATATAATCTTAAATGAAGAAAAAAGTTTCAAAGGAAACCAATAGCTTCTTTATACAGGCACATGACTTTTCTGAGAAAGTTGAGAGTTTTTATCGGGAGGATAGAAATTGTTAAGAGGCAACGTGCAAACTTCACACACCCCATCATGCATCCTCCAATTTTGCATGACCTTTCTCCCTAAATCCTTCCCTTCTTATTGCACCTTAACCTCTTCAGTATAAAATCTTCCACCCTATAACCTGTCCTGAAGCACCTCCCTCTAACCTCAATTTCCTTATGCTTTCAGTATTTGGTAAAATTACTTTATATTAAAAAAATAAATATTTATGCAATAAAACCAGAAGATAAATAAAACTCAAGTTTATTTTCTCAGTAGAGCTGTATGGAAGAGAAGAAGGAGCTCTTATGGAACCCCTCTCTGCCCCCTACTCTTGAGTGTACCTGCTTCCTGGTGAGTCTGCGGTTGGGGGAATGGTACCTTCTAGTCCACTCCCCAAAATGCCCTGAGGCAATTTTAGAACCTAAGGGAGCAGGAGCTGGCCAGGTTGTCACATACCAAGTGGCCAATCCCTCCTGAAATGAAGGTAGGTTTACTTGGTCTCTCCTGAGCTGAAGAGAATGTCCAAGAAATGAAATTTTCAAAAGCCATTGACGACAACGACTAACCCCAGCCTTGGGATCTTCTGAGCGCCCATCGAGTGTGTGGATGAGAAAGGAATGGAGTAGCAGCATTCAGAAATAGTCCTGGGTTACAACCTGATGAGGTCAAGGCTGCTTTTTGTGACGGGAGGGAGGTGGGTAGGAGGCACGTCTTAGGCGTTGGTGTCCCTCATGGGCTGGATGCTCCATGATGGGGCCTTTCTCACCATGGGTTCCTGTCTGCACCTACCCTTCAAAGGCTCGTGTAATTTCCTCAAAAGTCCTGCCACGGGTCTCAGGAACTTTGAAGAAGGTGAAGACCCAGAAGATAATGAGGAAGATGGTGAAGAAGATGAAAACGTGGGCGCCTAAGTAGAATGAGGCCAAGGGGAAGGTCAGTCCAACCAAAAAGTTGGAGGTCCAGTTGGAACAACCAGCCACTGCCATGGCAGCTGGGCGGGGTCCCTGGCTGAAGAGTTCAGCCACAATAAACCAGGGAATGGGGCCTGGGCCAATTTCAAAGAAGGCTATAAAGACCAGGATGGCCCCAATACAGATACAGTTCATCAAGCTATAATCATTCTTTAGTAACAAAGAAATCATAATGATGATGGAACAAAAAGCCATCCCTCCAAGGCCAATCAGGTGTAGAGTCCTCCTCCCAGCCCTTTCCACCAAGAACAAAGACACCACGGTGAAGATGGTGTTGACCACACCTGTGCCGACAGTGGCATAGACTGGCTCCTGGACACCTGCATCTTTGAAGATTCCTGTCGAGTAGTAGATCACTGCATTGATCCCAGAGAGCTGCTGGGAGAGCTGGAGCATGATGGAGACAATGATGGGTTTCCGGTAGTTGGGGGCACGGAAGAGCTCTGGCACTGTGACTTGCTTCTCCCGAGACATCCGCACACTTTCATCCTTCATCTCCTGGATGTCCTGAGCCACATCCTCGGTGCCCCATAATCTCTGGAGGACCTCCTTTGCCTTCTCCTCCTGCTTTCTGTTAATGAGCAAGAATCTAGGACTTTCAGGGCAAAATGGAAGGGCAGCGCACTGGATGATGGCTGGTATGATGGTGAAGACCAGGAGCAGAGGCCAGAGATCTTTAGTCCCCAAGATGACGTTTAGACCAAAGATCTGGGCCACCAGAATTCCAATAACGATGCCCAGCTGGTTGAGAGTACCAAAGGCGCCCCGCAGGGCAGTAGGTGAGATCTCTTCAATGTACATGGGCACGAATCCTGTGCAGAGTCCGCAGAAGAGGCCAATAACCAGTCGGCCCACGATTAGCATTTCAACCGACTCTGCCATTTTGCAGAATCCCATAAGGCAGCCACCAGCTATGGCCAACAGGTTGACAATAAACATTGAATTGCGCCTGCCAAATCGGTTGACAAAGAGTCCGATGGAGAAGGAACCGATCATACCACCCACGGAGAAGATGGCCACGGACAAGGACCACAGGAATGTGAGGAGCATGCTGGACGGGGGGGTTCCTGACCACTTTTCCAAAGCATAATTGAGAAAGTCCTTTATGATCTCCTCAGGAGCATTGATGACTCCAGTGTTGTAGCCAAACTGGAAAGAGCCTATGGTAGCAACTGAGATGGTGAAGATCAGAGGTGCGGTGACCTTTGCTGTCCCCATGGCCCTAATTTAATTCTTTTCAAATCTTTGATTAAGATCTAGGAGTGGGACTCCAGAGACCCCTCTTCCAGGCAGCAAAACCTCCAAAATGTCCTTTCTGGGTGGCAAGTTTTCATCCAGGTCCTCAGTCTATTATTTCTATATTAAAGAGCCTAAGAAGAGTCTCACAACCTCTAGACTTGATGCAATTCCCCTCTCCCCACCTCTTCTCACACAAACACAACAGCTCTCAGTTTCTTCTGCTTTCATCTGGAAAATGGGTCTCTTCACCCTCAGGCTGGAGCCAGGCTGACCCTCCTGCACTCTGGGATTGCAGGGGTCTCTTTGGAAGGATGTGAACTCAACGCCCAGTCTCCCACAGAAGAGGGTGACCCGAGACTTACTGGATCCTTGGAGCAGAGCCTGGAGCACTGGATCAGTCAGGGAGGCTGAGGTTAAGCCAGGCAGGGCTGGAGCTGAGACATCTCCAAGAACTGAAGCAGGGAGTCCTGAGCACAGAAAACAGTCCTCACCCCTGGGCTGTTGGGGTGGAGATGGGGCTCGGTGGGCGGGGAGCAGTGTTACTATCAGCCCTGACTCTTCTGCGGTCGGCGGGGTGGTTCTGAGAGGTTTTTTTTACATGTGGTAAAATACCCATAACACAAAATTGACCACTTTAGCCATTTTTAAGTCTGTAGGTCAGTTGTGTTAAGTACCTCCAAATTTTGTGCAAACTTCAGAAGTTTTTCATCTTGCAAAAACATCAGTTCTGTTCCATTCAATAGTAATTCCCATTTCCCGTTCACAGTTCCTGGCAATTACCCTTCTACATTCTGTCTCTATGAATCTGACCACTCCAGGTACTTCATTGTAAGTGGAGTCATTCCATATCTCTCCTTTCTTGTCAGGTTTATTTTACCTAGTTAAATGTCCACAAGGTCATCCCTATTGTATCTTGTGTTAGAATTCCCTTTCTTTTTAATGGTGAACAATAGTCTATTGAGGGTACCTACCATATTGGCTTATACATTCTTGATCAATGGAAAACTTGTGTTGCTCTCATGCTTTAGTTATTGTGAAACATGCTGTGAACAGGAATTTGCACTTATCTCTTCCAGAGTGTGCATTCAATCCTTCTGCTTACATCATCAAAAGTAGAATCACTGAATCAAACAGTTCTAAGATTTTTATCTGCTTGTGATGGAGAAGATGTTCACATATTGAGGTATGGGGACATCGTTTTGACTTATAATACATGATTCAGCCTAAATTTTGTGTAAACAGAACCCTCACAGAATGTCTTCTTTAACTAGTGAGGTAAAGAGCATCAGTTTTGAAGATAAGGATGAGTAACTCCCTCCTCATGGCATGAGTGTCAGCACTCTCTGGGAGATAAGGCTCCCTTCCCAGTCACCAGGGAGCTGCCATCTTGCTGTGTATGAAGTCTTTCTCTTTTGAAACCTTGAAGGAATACACCCTGTCATGTTGATATATATGTCCTTTGCTTGGATGAGGTAGAAGAATGTGCTGGATGACATGCTTCAGCAGAGCAGTTCCTCAGAACTATAGGGACACTGTCTCCCTTGCTGCAGCCCTCAATTTGGCTCAAAGAAAATTCTTTCCTATTTCAGTTATGTACTTTTCATTGATCATTTCTGTGGACACTTGAGATCAAGGACCTTGAGAAATACAAGCTGTAAGACTTGAGATCCCACTCAACCCTGCTACCTCCCAGTCCTCTTACATGACTCGACTCCCCACAGTCTGCACCTGACCTGAGACACCCCAGTGTGGGGACCTTCAAGCTCAGCTATGCCCCAGCTTAACATGTCTGATGTGAATTCAAGCAACACAAACATTGACAAGCACTGCGCTTTGTTGAGTCTTGAACAGTTAATGGGAGAGGATAAAGGGGATGTGACTTGGTCTTCCTGAAGGAGTTATGTTGCTGGGAGAGCCAAGCACAGAGACAGAGAAGTGATACTTGATGTGAGAGGTCAGGAGCTCTGCTCCTCAAGAAGGAAAAGCCGGGAGCAGGAAGTGGAGTGGTGAGGGGGTGATGGTGGTACTGGTAAAGCGTTGACTAGATTCTGACCTCCATGAGATGACCCACATGCTAAAACACTGAGCACAAACCAGCAACATGGGTCTTAAATATAAGTGGTTGACTATTACATTAACTTCTTTAAAAATTGAGGTATAGTTGATTTACATTATTGTCATTTTGTTTTTTAAAGCCAACCCCACGCTCTTCTCGCGAGACTTGTGAGAGTCCATCTTGCGTCTGTCCCTGACAGATTCTTCTGTCAGGGTTACTGGGGCGGGAAGACTGCTGGGTGAACGCTACCTGACAATGCTGTCCCGGGTGGTACTTTATGCCGCCGCCGCAGCAGCCCCATCTCTGAAGAACGCAGCCCTCCTCCGCCCAGGGGTATTGCAGGCAACAAGGATCTTTCACACAGGGCAGCCAAATCTTGCCCCTGTACCACCTCTTCCTGAACATGGAGGAAAAGTTCGTTTTGGGCTGCTCCCTGAGGAATTCTTTCAGTTCCTTTATCCTAAAACTGGTGTAACAGGACCCTATGTGCTTGGAACTGGGCTTATCTTACGTTTACTCTCCAAAGAAATATACGCGATAACTCCAGAGACCTTCTCTGTCATATCAACAATAGGGTTCCTTGTCTATATAGTTAAAAAACATGGTGCGTCTGTTGGGGAATTTGCTGATAAACTCAATGAGCAAAAAATTGCCCAACTGGAAGAGGTGAAACAGGCGTCCATCAAACAAATCCAGGATGCTATTGATATGGAGAAGTCACAGCAGGCACTGGTTCAAAAGCGCCATTACCTTTTTGATGTTCAAAGGAATAACATTGCTATGGCCTTGGAGGTTACTTACCGGGAACAGCTGCATAGAGTATACAGGGAGGTAAAGAATCGCCTGGACTATCACATCTCTGTGCAGAATTATGATGCGTCAGAAGGAACAAGAGCACATGATAAACTGGGTGGAGAAGCATGTGGTGCAGAGCATCTCTGCACAGCAGGAGAAGGAAACAGTCGCCAAGTGCATTGCAGATCTAAAGCTGCTCGCAAAGAAGGCTCAAGCTCAGCCAGTTATGTAAACACATCTATCCCTATTAAGACAGCTAGAAACAGTTGACTGACTAAATGGAAACCAGTCAATGTGATAAAATCTTTCTGTATTGCTATCTACTGAAGTTACAGTTTACCTTTCCTATAAATGAAAAGTTTTGAGTCTGATACAATGAGAGAATTGAAACAATCTATTGGCCAGTAAGATCTTTCTCTAATTCATCTTGCTTGAATAAAATTTGGTACCTGGCTAAAAATAGTCAAAATTTTAGTTTAAATTTGTAATTAATTCAGCCATCTTAACAATAAAGTGACAGTTGAAACAAACAAACAAAAAAAATAAAGCCAACCACACAAGACGGAGTGAAGTAGATTAAGCTATTGTGGAGAGTTTTAGTTCTTTTTCCAGCTGCGTAGTATATCATTATATGTATATATACACACACACATATATAAATATTTATATGACATCTTCTTTATCCATTCATCTGATTTCTTTTTTAAAAATTATTTACTTATATTACTTTTGGCTGCGCTGGGTCTTCCTTGTTGCACGTGGGCTTTTTCTAGTTTTAACAAGTGGGGACTACTCTCTAGTTGCAGTGAGCAAGCTTCTCATTGCAGGGGTTTTTCTTGTTGCAGAGCATGGTTTCTAGCTGCAAGGGCCTCAGTATTTGCAGGATGTGGGTTCAGTAGCTGTGGTTCACAGGCTTAGTTTCCCCATGGCACGTAGGATTTTCCTGGACTAGGCGTCATATATCTGTGTACCCTGCATTGGAAGTGAATGGACCACCTGGGAAGGCCTATCCATTCATCTGTTGATGGATACTTAGGTTGCTTCCATTTGTTGGCAATTGTGAATGATGCTGCTATGAACATAGAAGGGCATGCCTCTTTTCAAATTAGTGTTTTTGTTTTTATTGGATATATACCCAGGAGTGGACTTGCTGGGTCAGATGGTAGTTCTATTTTTAGTTTTTTGAGAAACCTCCATATTGTGTTTTATAGTGTTTGCACAAATTTACATTCCCAACAAGAGTGTATGAGGGTCCCCATTTATCCAAATCTGCCTTCTGCTCTCCTGGGTTTTGGCTTCATATGTGGTTCTGGAACTAATCCATCTAACCAAGGTATGTCTCAATAACTGGCAAGTAGGTTTATGGTATTGGGTCATTATGTTACCTCCCCATTACAGAGTCAAGAGATCCATGTTAGCAGGATACCGAGATAGGTGGTGCTAAAGTCTTTGGGAATCTTGGTTCCTAGCCCAAGGGTATGTGTAAACAGAAATATACTTAGAAATCTATAAGCCACCATTGCTCAAATAACTGAAGAAACCACAGAAAGAATTGTAGCACAACAGATATACCTAAAACCCTCAGCCAAAGTAGGTTTTAGAGAATAGAATTGCCCTAGATTTTCTACTGGCGAAACAAGAAGACATTCTACTATTACTCACATGACTTCTTTGACTTACATTACTACCTCAGAAGACATTGAGACATACATAGAAAAAATTTTCCAAGGGGCAAAATGGTTGCAAAATGTAACACAGACTGACCCTTTCAATGACCTGATTAGTTGGCTCCCCTTGGGACTAGGCAAATTTTCCACACTGCTTTATAGATGATTATTGTTTTAATATTATTATCCTTTCCCTAGCTATCAAGTTACTCATGACATATATCCCCATCTGCTTAAAGTCTGCTGCCCAAACCACACATACAAATGATTGTACAGGAAACTGAGATGATGGATCAAATGTATAATCTATAAAATGGCTTCCCATGTGGGTCTGTGATAAAGAATCCGCTCGCCAGTCCAGGAGATGTGTGTTTGATCGCTGGGTTGGGAATATCCCCTGGAGAAGGGAATGGCAACCCACTCCAGTGTTCTTGCCTGGAGAATCCCATGGACAGAGGAACCTGGCGGGCTACAGTCCATGTTTCAAAGAGTCAGACAAAACATAGTGAATGTACCCACACCCACACCCACACACATCTATAAAACATTTCTCCATCAGTGTACACGTTTACTGCATTTTAATTAATTTACCCAATTATAAAGTTCTATACATTATGTACTGTTTTAATACAAATACTTTACATAGATACACATTTTATGAACATTAATACTTATATGTATTAATTACATATAAATTGAATATAAAGATACATACGTATTTACAGATATAAGTTTCTTTGTTGTGTTTTGCAAATACTGTATTTTTTACTTTTTTACAATTGAAGCTTTGGGGCAACCTTGAGTCATCAGATGATGGTAAGCATTTCTTAGTGATAACATCTTTAAAAATAAGGTCTACACATTGTTTAATTAGACAGTGCTATAGCACACTGAACAGACTACAGTGTAGTATAAGATAGCTTATATGCACTGGAAAAACAAAGAATTGTGTGACTCTCTTTATTGCCAATTCTCTTTATTGCAGTGGTTTGGAACCAAATCTCCAAGGTATGTCTACATTAACTCTCCACTTTGGGTCATATCATTTAATTGTTACAGAAAGTGCATCATTTTTCCTTGCTAGAGAATTGTCCACATTCTGGTTTTGGCTAATAATGTTTTTGGATGAAACTCTTAAGGTCTTCTACGAACTAGCAGTTGAACTAGAAGCTTGAATACATTCTGATTCAACTTCTCATCAAGACTCTTTCATGGACGGTATTCTGTGTTGCCTGTTACAGCACACTGGGTAGCACGGGATATCTGGTTGTCCCTCAGCAGTAAGGGAAGAACAGCAATCAGGTGATGTCAGCGTCTTCCATCAAAGCTTTACTCAAAAGAATCAGTCTCCATGAACTGCTTTCTAAGCCTGTTATCTCAGAACTTGTAAGATACTGTATGTCCTAATTCTGTTCATCCTTATCTGTTTTTAAATTAATCTAATAACTTGTACTCAATATCTTGACCTCCATCCCTCATTCACTCTACATCAGCTGTTCATTCCCACCAACAGTCCTCTACTTCATTATTACCAATGTCTTCAATGTCTGTAAGCCCAATTTAAACATTAATTCTGCAGCAACACATTTTAATCTTTTCTCTCCAATTTCACTTCCTTTTAGTTCTATGCAACTCTAGCCATTTATCAACCAACCATTACTTCCCACCCACTTCCCTCTCCTCTGGCAAAGTATTTTTTCAATAAAGAACTTTCCCCCATCAACTCTGTTGTGTAACTCTAAGATTATGTGACTGGCTTCCCTGGTGGCTCAGTCAGTTAAGAATCCACCTACAATGCAGGAGACATGAGTTCGATCCCTGGGTCGGGGAAGATTCCTTGGAGAAGGAAATGGCAACCCACTCCAGTATTCTTGCCTGGAAAATTCCATGGACAGAGGAGCCTGGAGGGCTACAGTCCATGGAGTCACAAAGAGTTGGACATGACTTAGGGACCAAACCACCACCACTACACTATAACTCAATAAAGCTGGGGAGGGATAAAAATGACTGTTTTGCTTTATCATTATGAAATGATCCAATTTATCAGTGAGTATTCTTTTTCTTAAAGTCTACTTTGTTTGATATTAATATAGCTGCCTTGGCTTTCTACTATTACATTTGCACATTATATCTGTTCCCTTACTGTTGAAAGTGAAGTCTTTAAATCATGTCCGACTCTTTGCGACCCCATGGACTGTAGCCTACCAGGCTCCTCCGTCCATGGGATTTACCGGGCAAGAATACTGGAGTGGATTGCCATTTCCTTCTCCAGGGGATCTTCCCCACCCAGGGATTGAAACTGGGTCTCCCGCATTGTAGGCAGATGCTTTACTGTCTGAGCCACCAGGGAAGTCCCTTACTGTTACTTCCAACCTATTTGTATGCTAGCAAATTTGGAAAACTCAGCAGGACTGGAAAAGGTCAGTTTTCATTCCAATCCCAAAGAAAGGCAATGCCAAAGAATGCTCAAACTACCGCACAATTGCACTCATCTCACACGCTAGTAAAGTAATGCTCAAAATTCTTCAAGCCAGGCTTCCTGATGAACCATGAACTTCCTGATGTTCAAGCCTGTTTTAGAAAAGGCAGAGGAACCAGAGATCAAATGGCCAACTTCTGCTGGATCATGGAAAAAGCAAAAGAGTTCCAGAAAAACATCTATTTCTGCTTTATTGACTATGCCAAAGCCTTTGTGCGGATCACAATAAACTGTGGAAAATTCTGAAAGAGATGGAAATACCAGACCACCTGATCTGCCTCTTGAGAAATTTGTATGCAGGTCAGGAAGCAACAGTTAGAACTGGACATGGAACAACAGACTGGTTCCAAATAGGAAAAGGAGTACGTCAAGGCTGTATTTAACTTATATGCAGAGTACATCATGAGAAACGCTGGACTGGAAGAAGCACAAGCTGGAATCAAGATTTCTGGGAGAAATATCAATAACCTCAGATATGCAGGTGACACCACCCTTATGGCAGAAAGTGAAGAGGAACTAAAACTCCTCTTGATGAAAGTGAAAGTGGAGAGTGAAAAATTGACTTAAAGCTCAACATTCAGAAAACGAAGATCATGGCATCCGGTCCCATCACTTCATGGGAAATAGTTGGGGAAACAGTGTAAACAGTGTCAGACTTTATTTTTTGGGCTCCAAAATCACTGCAGATGGTGACTGCAGCCATGAAATTAAAAGACGCTTACTCCTTGGAAGGAAAGTTATGACCAATCTAGATAGCATATTGAAAAGCAGAGACATTACTTTGCCAACATAGGTTCGTCTGGTCAAGGCTATGGTTTTTCCAGTGTTCATGTATGGATGTGAGAGTTGGACTGTGAAGAAGGCTGAGCACCGAAGAATTGATGCTTTTGAACTATGGTGTTGGAGAAGACTCTCGAGAGTCCCTTGAACTGCAAGGGGATCCAACCAGTCCATTCTGAAGGAGATCAGCCCTGGGATTTCTTTGGAAGGAATGATGCCAAAGCTGAAACTCCAGTACTTTGGCCACTTCATGCGAAGAGCTGACTCATTGGAAAAGAGTCTGATGCTGGGAGGGGTTGGGGGCAGGAGGAGAAGGGGACGATAGAAGATGAGATGGCTGGATGGCATCACTGACTCAATGGACGTGAGTCTGGGTGAACTCCAGGAGTTGGTGATGGACAGGAAGACCTGGTGTGCTGCGATTCATGGGGTCTCAAAGAGTCGGACATGACTGAGCAGCTGAACTGAACTGAATGTAAAGTGTAACTCTAGACAAAATATGTAGTTATGTGTGTTTCCTTTTGAAATTTCAATCTCTGTGTTTTTGTTGGAATTAGGTACAAGAAGGTGCTTCTTATGTGCATGTTAATATTTTATTTCTTCCTCTAGTTGCTGGTTATGTTGTTGTACTTTCTTTGTGAAAAATCATCTTGTTGCTCACTTCTGATGCATGAACTATTCTATATGAATAAAGGGAATGACTCAGTCATGTCCGACTCTTTGCAAACCCATGGACTGTCCATAGAATTCTCCAGGCTAGAATGCTGGAGTGGATAGCCTTTCTCTTCTCCAGGGAATCTTCCCAACCCAGGGGTTGAACCCGGGTCTCCCACATTGCAGGCAGAATCTTTACCAGCTGAGCCACAAGAATACTGTGGAATCCCAAGAATACTGGAATGGGTAGCCTATCCCTTCTCCAGTGGATCTTCCTAGCCCAGGAATCTATATGAATATTATGCTTTAAAAAATTTGCTTACAAATTGTAAAACATCAAAGTCATTTTGTCCACTGGCAAAAATACACAGCTGTAAATGCCTTCCACCTTCATGCTCCATCGAGGCTCAAAGTGTCTCTTGAACCAGCAGATCCTCCATTGTATGGAGTGGTTCCACATAGCATCTCTTTCCTGTGGTTAAGATGCTTCAGGACCTGATATGTTTTTGTCAAGTCTTGGAGGTGGAGGCTGGTGGCTATTGATGGTTGTTCTCTGCCAGGCTGTGTCGGATCCCATATCCAAAGTATATGAGAAATCCTAATAGGAAAATGAGACAGTGAGAAGGAAAAGTAGGTGCTCTCCTCATTTACAGAGGCCCAAGAAGTCTCCTATTAAGACAGTTTGGGGGAGTTCAGCTTGGGTTCAGTCACTCAAGTGGAGTCTTTATCCCAGAAAACCACTTACCAATCACATTCCAGATACCAAACTGGGCCCAGGTCCCAGAGGTCATCTGCATCATCAGGTAAACATTCACAAAGATGCTCACCAGTGGGAGGACAGGCAGAGCAGGGGCCTGTGGGTAGAGTCAGTTAATCTCTCAACGTAGCCCAGACATCTGAAAGGGAGACCCTACCCTACCCTACATTCAGTCCAATTCAGGCTGTATGTTCAGTGCCTACTGAGATTGTATATGTAAAGTGCTGAGTGTGGGCCAGGGAAGGGTCCATTTGTTTTAGCAAATTTCCTTCTTCCTTTGTCCAGCAAAGATGTTTAGACCTCAAAGCATGTAGACTTCATTCACTCAAGGTGGACAGTTTGGACATGTAAGGTCACTTACCTTGAAGTAAAGAGCAGTGGAGTCCTGGGGCTGCCTCCAGATGATGACCGTGACTCCAGTGATGAGCAGCAGCAGCAGCACAGCCACTGTTGTGAGTATGGGGTCTCCAGAGAATACACGTCTGGGCCACTGGGCCAGGAGCAGGCTCAGGATGGTCAGCAGGAGAACTGCAAGGGTCAAGGAGGAGGAGAACAGGCTGGACCCAGAAGACAAAGATGTCAGGATCTTGAGTCCACCCATGAAACTGCTTACATCAGAAAGGGCCATCATATCTCCATGACTCCTCCTTAACTGCCAAAGACACAGAATCCCACCCATCTTGTCAGTTTCAGAGTATGACCAAAGAGAAACCCCAGTGCTCACCAAGCAGGGAGGCACATCCATAGACAATCTGGCCAGATTTCTGGGTGGGGTTGGTGCTGGTAGAAAACCCCAGGCTCTTTAGAATATTTGAGTTTCCTGCTTCAGGTACAGAGTCGAAAGAACTTCCTTCAACTTTGGGCTTCACCTCAGTTTTCTCCTTCTTGCTTAAATTCTAATCTCACTGGTACCTGAATTAGAGGCATTATGGCAGTATTAACAGCAGCCCCTGCTCATCCAACATCACACAGCTTATTCTACATCTGTTCTGCATTAAGCAGAGAAACACATTTAGAAGGTAGCATGAAGGCAGAAGATGATTACAACCCCATTAATCCCCACAAGTCCAAGGTCCCCAGTCAAGGTGTAGTGGAGTCTCACCTGAGGACAAGCACAGAAAAAGCCACCAGGGAGTAAACAGAGTCCCAATTGACAGGAAGTCCACAAGATCCCTGAACTCAAAGAGTAATGCCATGACCCCTAGAAAGAGGGCATGAACAAGGTGGGGAGAGAGCGTGAGAAACCACTGGAAACATGCAAGGGAGGGAAGTCAAACAATGAAGTAGAGGGTTTTGTTTATCCACCTGCAAGGTTTCCAGCAGACATGATGGCCATGATGGGAGTACAGGTGCGGGCATGGATCTGCGCAAGGCCCCAGAAAAGGAGCCTGTCTTCTGCCATTGCACAGATCACAGGAGGGGTGGTGAACATGGTACCAAGGCAGCTGGAAGAGGAAATGGGAGCATGTTGGGGATGTGGAGAAGCAGGAGAGACCAGGGCATCTGTTCCCTAGTCTACATGGGGCAAGGTGTCCTTCCCTCTTGTCTCTCAATGCTGAGGCCTGGGATACCTGAGCATCTGACAGTAGATGGGGAGAAAGCCATGATACTGACCTGGATGTAAGAGCACAGAGGGTGCCAACAGCCATGACATATCTGGCAGGGTCCCAGCCAACGTGGAGAAAAGCCTGTGGGACGGGGCTGTCACGATGAATCTGGTAGTAGGGGACCATGAGGGTGAGTGCCACTGAGACACCAAAATATGCCAAAAAGCAGATGAAGAGCGTGATCATGATGCTGATGGGGATGGACCACTGAGGATTTAGGGCTTCTCCCCCTGCAGGATGGGGGAAGTACTGGGTCAGGTAAACACTGGAGTGAAATCACAAAATTACATTCCCTTCTCAATGTTCAAAACCAGGATCACCTTCTCCCAACTCCTAATGCCAAGGGCAGCCAAATTGGCCCCAAACCCCTGATGGAACACACAATAACCATGTTACCTCTAGTGGCAATTAAATCAAAGCCAAGAAATGCGTAGAAACATGTAGCTGCTCCATGGAGAATTCCTTCAAAGTCAAAGGGCACAAACCCTCCAGAACCCAGAGGGGCAAAGCTATGATGAGAGAAGGGGTAAGGAAGAAGTTGGGTAAAGTGAGTTCAGACACCTCTATTGGGCTTCTCCCTTCATATCACAAGTCCTGGCTCCAGGACCCTGTTATCTGGATCCATCAGCCAAGATCTCTTTAGTCCCCACCATATTCCCAGTTCTGCACCCTCACATGCATTACAATGACCAAGAGAACCCTTCTAACCTAGAGGTGTCAGTGGATCCAGATGTGTTCAACATGTAGTCCTGTTCTGTGAGCTTCCAGTTGTGCAGGTCTCCCTTAATGAAACCAGAGAGGATGATGAAGCTGAGGACCAAAATGTTGATGACTGTGAACACTTTGTTAACCAGGGTCAACTCACGAACTCCCAGAACCTGTAGTCCTGTGGGCAAGATGGCGTATGAGACATCCAAGATAGCCAAATCCATAGAAACAGAAAGCAGACTAGTGGTTGCCTGGGGCTGGCGGTTGGTGGTAGTGGACAGATGGAAGTGACTGTTCAGTGGTACAGGGTTTTCTTTAGCGTGATGAACATGTTTTGGACTATATAGAGGTGATGGTTGCCCAACAGCTAAGTCCCACTGAATTGTACACTTTAAGATGGTTAAATTCTTATGGTGACAATCACCTCACAATATATACATCTACCAAATCATCTCATGTAAACCTTAAATTTATACAGTGTTGTATTTATATTTCAATACAGCTGGGAAAAATAATAAAATGTTTAATTTTATGCTATATTAATTTCCTCTCAATTAAAACACATCTTTGGGGACTTCCCTGATGGCCCAGTGTTTAAGAATCTGCCTTGCAATGCAGGGGATGTGCGTTTGATCCCTAGTCAGGGAACTAAGATCCCACATGCTGCAGAGCAAGCAAGCCTGTGCCCTTGCACACTGGAGCCCGAGTGGCACAAGTAGAGAGTCTGTGCACCATATCTAATTTCCATCACAGCCAAATACATAAATAAAAAATTTAAAAGATATATTTTATAAAATGATAACCTATATTTGGTCTTAAAACAGAGAAGAAACTTATAGGTCTAAGTAATTGAGCCTCAGTTGGGGTGATTTGTCCACCTGTTGACTTTTGGAAATGTCTGGAGACATTCTGATTTTCTCAGAGATGCTACTCAACATCCAACAAGAATCTTTTTTTTTTTTGTTTAAACCTGAAGTGCACACTTCCACACCTTTGAATGATCCAGCCCAGACTGTCAATAATGCCAAGTGTGGAAACAATGGTCTATGTCTTGCCTTCCAGTCTTTTGTGTCACACATCCTCCTTTCCAGTCCTAATCCCCTAGCATTCTTCAATCCCAAGCCTTTCCCTCCCCACTTCCCCCTTCCACACCTTACTCCCTGCTTCCTATCACTGACCCCTGTCTCACCTGTGACCAGCAGCACCAGGCCCAGGGCAAAAAAATCTGGATACCTGGCCAGGAAGTAAGGCATATTCAGAGAGAAAGATTCTTGTAACACCTGAGAGATGTGGTTCCCAATCAGGTTGTCAAAGATGTAGCTCCACGTCCTGGCCACACTGGCCATGGCTGCAGCAACAGAAGAAGGAATATTCATTGACAAGCATAAATCTATTCTTGATATGGTATATTTGGGGGGGGGTGGCTCAAACAAAATATTTAATCTCAAAGAGTTTCTTTTCATGGGTTGGAGAGGGCAGACCCAGATGATTCACAAAATAGGTCAGCTGTTTAATATGCTTTGAGGAGATCAATTTTATACAAGAAAATATAACAGAAAGTTGGGATCAGGAGAGCTGGAAGATGTGGGTTGAAATTTTAAGTCCAGGTGTAAATAAAATCCCACGAAGGCAACAGCTGAGCAAAGACTTCACTAAGGGGAGGGGATGAGCCTGTGGGCCATGCCTCCCTCTCACCCGCTCCCTACAGTTCCCTTTCCTCTGGGTTCTTGGTCCAATTATTTAAGAAAAACAGGATAGACTTAAGTACAATGAAGTTGTGGGGTTTTCTTGCCACTATTATCCATTTCACTCCACAAGGTCAAAAACAATGCTCTCATGAATGAGTGAAGACCTGAAACCTACCTCCTAATTTCCTGATCTGAAGCCCCACACTCTCCCCTCAATCCATCACCTCACCAATGACATAGGACAGTATGAGGTTCCAGCCAGTGATGAAGGCACACAGTTGACCCCTGGTGACATAGCTGTAGAGATACGCAGTACCAGAGCGCGGTACCCGGGCCCCAAATTCAGTAAAGCAGAGACTAGACATCACACAAGACAAGGCGGCCACCAGGAAGCAGATGACAGGTGCTGGTCCAGCTCTCATTTTGGCTAATTCACCAGTCAGGATGTACACACCAGCTCCCAGGGTGCTGCCCACACCCACGGCCACCAGGTCGAGGGTGTTCAGATAAGCTGTGGTTCTCTCAGACTCCTGTCTGGGCTCCAGCAGCCACTTGTGGATAAGTTTCTGACCAAATTGACGAACATACTGATGCAGCATCCTAGACATAATTGAGGGGGCTCCGATCTGCAGAGAAAACAAGACACAAAGCCATCAAGAATGTCCATTGGCCCTTGACCCTGAGAGTATAATTCCTTGGAACAATGGAGTTAAGGGGTGTAGGGGGCAAAATAACACATCAGGCAAATTCTTCATCTCTGAGCTATGGTTTCTACAATCATGAATAAAACTTTTAATGTCTTTTGAAGTTACTGGAAGTGTATGAGAATTGAGGGAAGCAAAATATGTTGCATCAAAATGTGCCACACTGTTGAACTGGACACTTAAAAATGTTTCAGATGGCAAATTTTGTGCTATGTGTATTTTGTGTGTGTGTGTGTGCTCAGTCACTCGTGTGTCCGACTCTTTGCGATCCCACATACTGTAGCTTGCCAGGCTCCTCTGCCCATGAGATTTCCAAGGCAAGAATACTGGAGTAGGTTGCCATTTCTTACTCGAGGGCATCTTCTCAATCCCAGGACTGAACCCACATCTCTTGCATCTCCTGCATTGCAGGTGAATTCTTTACCACTGAGTCACCAGGGAAGCCCATTCATATTTTATCATCATTTTAAAAACGCTGCCAATGATATACAATAGAGCCAGCATCACAGAGTTTTTGGGTATAGCAAATCCCATGATAATTTAATATAAATCACCATATAGTCATCTCTGCAGTTACCAAAATTGGAGGATTCTCAAGTCCCTTATATCATTCCCATATCTACAGAGGAGGAACTCTCAGATACAGAGGACAACAGTGTACAGGGGCTGTCATCACTCTTCACACCATAAACCTTGTATAAGGGAAATCTTTAATATTGTTTGAATATTAAAGAGTCTCAAAATGTCCTGACTTGATCCAACCCCCTAGACCCTACCTCTTCTCACACATACAGTCCCCAGTTCCTGTTTTCAGCTGGAAAACAGGTCTCTCTGCCCTCAGGCTGGAGCCAGACTGAACCTCCTGCACTCTGGGGTTGCAGAAGCCTTTTTGGGAGGATGTGAACTCAGCACCCAGTCTCCTACAAATAGGGGTGACCTGAGACTTACTGGATCCTTGGAGCAGAGCCTGGAGCACTGGGTCAGTCAGGGAGGCTGAGGTTAAGCCATGTGGGGCTGGAGCTGAGACATCTCCAAGAATAGAAGCGGGGAGTCCTGAGCACAGAAGACAGTCCTCAGCCCTGGATTGTTGGGGTGGAGATGGGGCTGTGTGGGCAGGGAGCATCTGCAGTGTTACTATCAGCCCTGACTCTTCTGTGGTTACCCTCAGGGGAGATCCTGAGAGGGTTTTTTTTTTTGTGGTAAAATACCCATAACTTGAAATTTACCACTTTAATCATTTTATGTGTCCAGTTCATTTGTGTTAAGTACATTCACATTTTGTCCAGGACCTTTTCATCGTGCAAAACTGAAATCATATACTCGTTAAACAATTTCCCTTTCTCCTCCTCTTAATTCCTGGCAATCACCATTCTACTGTCTATCTCAATGAATTTGACCACTCTAAGCACCTCATTTAAGTGGAATCCTTCAATAATTGTTCTTTCAGGTTGTCAAAGATGTAGCTCCATGCCCTGGCCATGCTGGCTATGGCTGCAGCAACAGAAGAAGGAATATTCATTGACAAACATAAACCAATTCTTGATATGGTATATTTTGGTTGGGGGGGAGCTCAAACAAAATATTTAATCTCAAAGAGTTTCTTTTCATGGGTTGGAGAAGGAAGACCCAGATGATTCACAAAATAGGTCAGCTGTTTAATATGCTATGAGGAGATCAATTTTATACAAGAAAATATAACAAAGTTGGGATCAGGAGAGCTGGAAGATGTGGGTTGAAATTTTAAGTTCAGGTGTAAATAAAATCCCACGAAGGCAACAGCTGAGCAAAGACTTCACTAAGGGGAGGGGATGAGCCTGTGGACCATGCCTCCCTCTCACCCGCTCCCTACAGTTCCCTTTCCTCTGGGTTCTTGGTCCAATTATTTAAGAAAAACAGGATAGACTTAAGTACAATGAAGTTGTGGGGTTTTCTTGCCACTATTATCCACTTCACAAGGTCAAAAACAATGTTCTCATGAATGAGTGAAGACCTGAAACCCACTTAGTAATTTCCTGATCTGAAGCCCCAACACTCTCCCCTCAATCCATCATCTCACCAATGACATAGGACAGTATGAGGTTCCAGCCAGTGATGAAGGCACACAGTTGACCCATGGCGATGTAGCTGTAGAGATACGTAGTACCAGAGCATGGTACCTGGGCCCCAAACTCAGCAAAGCAGAGACTAGACATCACACAAGACAAGGCAGCCACCAGGAAGCAGATGACGGTTGCTGGTCCAGCTCTCACTTTGGCTAATTCACCAGTCAGGATGTACACACCAGCTCCCAGGGTGCTGCCCACACCCACGGCCACCAGGTCGAGGGTGTTCAGATAAGCTCTGGGTTTCTCAGACTCCTGTCTGGGCTCCAGCGGCTGCTTGTGGATAAGTTTCTGACCAAATTGGCGAACATAATGATGCAGCATCCTAGACATAATCGAGGGGGCTCCGATCTGCAGAGAAAACAAGACACAAAGCCATTAAGAATGTCCATTGGCCCTTGACCCCAAGAGTATAATTGCTTGGAACAATGGAGTTAAGGGGTGCAGGGGGCAAAATAACACATCAGACAAATTCTTCATCTCTGAGCTATGGTTTCTACAATCATGAATAAAACTTTTAATGTCTTTTGAAGTTACTGGAAGTGTATGAGAATTGAGGGAAGCAAAATATGTTGCATCAAAATGTGCCCCACTATTCAACTGGACACTTAAAAATGTTTCAGATGGCAAACTTTTGCTATGTGTATTTTGTGTGTGTGTGTGTGCTCAGTCACTCATGTGTCTGACTCTGTTATCCCATGGACTGTAGCTTGCCAGGCTACATGAGATTTCTGCCCATGAGATTTCCCAGGTAAGAATACTGGAGTGGGTTGCCATTTCCTACTCGAGGGGATCTTTCTAGCCCCAGGATTGAACCCACATCTCTTGCATCTCCTGAATTTCAGGTGAATTCTTTACCACTGAGCCACCAGGGAAGCCCATATATATTTTATCACCATTTAAAAAATGCTGCCAATGATATGCAATAGAGCCAGCTTCACAGAGTTTTTGGGTGCAGCAAATCCCATGACAATTTAATATAAATCACCATACAGTCATCTCTGCAGTTACCAAAATTGGAGGATTCTCAAGTCCCTTAAATTGTCCCCATATCCACAGAGGAGGAACTCTCAGATATGGAGGCCAACAGTATACAGGAGACTGACATCAGCATTCCTACCATAAACTTTGCATAAGGGGAATCTTTATTATTGCTTGAATATTAAAGAGTCTAAAAAGAGTCTTAAAGTATCCACACTTGATCCAATCCCTCAAACCCTAACTCTCCTCATACGTGCAGTCCCCAACTCCTGTTTTCATCTGGAAAATGGGTCTCTGCGCCCTCAGGCAGGAGCCGGGCTGAGCCCCCTGCACTCTGGGGTTGCAGAGGTCTATTTGGGAGGATGTGAACTCAGCGCCCAGTCTTCTACAGGAAAGGGTGACCCGAGACTTACTGGATCCTTGGAGCAGAGCCTGGTGCACTGGGTCAGTCAGGGAGGCTGAGGTTAAGCCATGCAGGGCTGGAGCTGAGATATCTACAAGAACTGAAGTGGGGAGTCCTGAGCACAGAAGATAGTCCTTACCCCTGGGTTGTTGGGGTGGGGATGGGGCTGGGTGGGCGGGGAGCATCTGAAGTGTTGCTATCAGCCCTGACTCTTCTGTGGTTGCCCTCGGGGTAGGTCCTGAGAGGTCTTTTAGAGAAACCCAAGTAAGATGGTAGGTGTTTCAAGAGGGCATCAGAGGGCAGACACATTGAAACCATAATCACAGAAACTAGTCAATCTAATCACACTAGGATCACAGCCCTGTCTAACTCAATGAAACTAAGCCATGCCTGTGGGGCCACCCAAGATGGGTGGGTCATGGTGGAGAGGTCTGACAGAATGTGGTCCACTGGAGAAGGGAATGGCAAACCACTTCAGTATTCTTGCCTTGAGAACCCCATGAACAGTATGAAAAGGCAAAATGATAGGATACTGAAAGAGGAACTCCCCAGGTCAGTAGGTGCCCAATATGCTACTGGAGATCAGTGGAGAAGTAACTCCAGAAAGAATGAAGGGATGGAGCCAAAGCAAAAACAATACCCAGATGTGGATGTGACTGGTGATAGAAGAAAGGTCCGATGCTGTAAAGAGCAATGTTGCATAGGAACCTGGAATGTCAGGTCCATGAATCAAGGCAAATTGGAAGTGGTCAAACAGGAGATGGCAAGAGTGAACGTCGACCTTCTAAGAATCAGCAAACTGAAATGGACTGGAATGGGTGAATTTAACTCAGATGACCATTATATCTACTACTGTGGGCAGGAATCCCTCAGAAGAAATGGAGTAGCCATCATGGTCAACAAAAGAGTCCGAAATGCAGTACTTGGATGCAATCTCAAAAACGACAGAATGATCTCTGTTCATTTCCAAGGCAAACCATTCAATATCACAGTAATCCAAGTCTATGCCCCAACCAGTAACGCTGAAGAAGCTGAAGTTGAACGGTTCTATGAAGACCTACAAGACCTTTTAGAACTAACACCCCAAAAAGATGTCCTTTTCATTATAGGGGACTGGAATGCAAAAGTAGGAAGTCGAGAAACACCTGGAGTAACAGGCAAATTTGGCCTTGGAATATGGAATGAAGCAGGGCAAAGACTAATAGAGTTTTGCCAATAAAATGCACTGGTCATAACAAACACCCTCTTTCAACAACACAAGAGAAGACTGTACACATGGACATCACCAGATGGTTAACACCAAAATCAGATTGATTATATTCTTTGCAGCCAAGGATGGAGAAGCTCTATACAGTCAACAAAAACAAGACCAGGAGCTGACTGTGGCTCAGATCATGAACTGTTTATTGCCAAATTCAGACTGAAATTGAAGAAAGTAGGGAAAACCACTAGACCATTCAGGTATGACCTATATCAAATCCCTTATGATTATACAGTGGAAGTGAGAAATAGATTTAAGGGACTACATTTGATAGATATAGTGCCTGATGAACTATGGACAGATGTTTGTGACATTGTACAGGAGAGAGGGATCTAGACTATCCCCATGGAAAAGAAATGCAAAAAAGCAAAATGGCTGTCTGAGGAGGCCTTACAAATAGCTGTGAAAAGAAGAGAAGTGAAAAGCAAAGGAGAAAAGGAAAGATATAAGCATCTGGATGCAGAATTCCAAAGAATAGCAAGAAGAGATAAGAAAGCCTTCCTCAGCGATCAATGCAAAGAAAGAGAGGAAAATAACAGAATGGGAAAGACTAAAGATCTCTTCACGAAAATTAGAGATACCAAGGGAACATTTCATGCAAAGATGGGCTCGATAAAGGACAGAAATAGTATGGACCTAACAGAAGCAGAAGATATTAAGAAGAGGTGGCAAGAATACACAGAAGAACTGTGCAAAAAAGATGTTCACAACCAAGATAATCACGATGGTGTGATCATTGACCTACAGCCAGACATCCTGGAATGTGAAGTCAAGTGAGCCTTAGAAAGCATTACTGTGAACAAAGCTAGTGGAGGTGATGGCATTCCAGTTGAGGTATTTCAAATCCTGAAAGATGATGCTGTGAAAGTGCTGCACTCAATATGCCAGTAAATTTGGAAAACTCAGCAGTGGCCACAGGACTGGAAAAGGTCAGTTTTCATTCCAATCCCAAAGAAAGGCAATGCCAAAGAATGCTCATACTACCACATAATTGCACTCATCTCACACACTAGTAAAGTAATGCTCAAAATTCTCCAAGCCAGGCTTCAGCAATATGTGAACCGTGAACTTCCAGTTGTTCAAGCTGGTTTTAGAAAAGGCAGAGGAACCAGAGATCAAATTGCCAACATCTGCTGGATCATGGAAAAAGCAAGAGAGTTTCAGAAAAACATCTATTTCTGCTTTATTGACTATGCCAAAGCCTTTGACTGTGTGAATCACAATAGACTGTGGAAAATTCTGAAAGAGATGGGAATACCAGACCACCTGACCTGCCTTTTGAGAAACCTATATGCAGGTCAGGAAGCAACAGTTAGAACTGGACATGGAACAACAGATGGGTTCCAAATAGGAAAAGGAGTACATCAAGGCTGTATATCGTCACCCTGCTTATTTAACTTATATGCAGAGTACATCATGAGAAACGCTGGGCTGGAAGAAGCACAAGCTGGAATCAAGATTGCCAGGAGAAATATCAATAACCTCAGATATGCAGAAGACACCACCCTTATGGCAGAAAGTGAAGAGCAACTAAAAAGCCTCTTGATGAAAGTGAAAGTGGAGAGTGAAAAAGTTGGCTTAAAGCTCAACATTCAGAAAATGAAGATCATGGCATCCGGTCCCATCACTTCATTGGAAATAGATGGGGAAACAGTGGAAACAGTATTAGACTTTATTTTTTTGGGCTCCAAAATCACCGCAGATGGTGACTGCAGCCATGAAATTAAAAGACACTTACTCCTGGAAGGAAAGTTATGACCAACCTAGACAGCATATTCAAAAGCAGAGATTACTTTGCCAACAAAGGTCCGTTTAGTCAAGGCTATGGTTTTTCCAGTGTTCATGTATGGATGTGAGAGTTGGACTGTGAAGAAAGTTGAGTGCCGAAGAATTGAAGCTTTTAAACTGCGATGTTAGAGAAGACTCTTGAGAGTCCCTTGGACTGCACAGAGATCCAACCAGTCCATTCTGAAGGAGATCAGCCCCGGGGATTTCTTTGGAAGGAATGATGCTAAAGCTGAAACTCCAGTACTTTGGCTACCTCATGTGAAGAGTTGACTCATTGGAAAAGAGTCTGATGCTGGGAGGGATTGTGGGCAGGAGGAGAAGGGGACGACAGAGGATGAGATCGCTGGATGGCATCACTGACTCGCTGGACGTGAGTCTGAGTGAACTCCGGGAGTTGGTGATGGAGAGGGAGGCCTGGCGTGCTGCGATTCATGGGGTCGCAAAGAGTCGGACATGACTGAGCAACTGAACTGAAGTGAACTGAACTGTACATAACAAGCAATTTACCATTCTATAATTTTAAGCATGCAGTTCAGTAGTGTTAATACATTCATGTTTTGTGAAAACTCCAGAACTTTTTTCATCTTGCAAAGCTGAAATTCTATTCTCATTAAGCAAAAACTCTCCCTTTCTCTTTTTCTAATTCCTGGCAGTCATCATTCTGCTTTTTGTCTCTATGAATCTGAGCACTCTAGTTACTTAATTTCAGTGGAATCAAACAATATTTGTCCTTTACATCAGATTATTTTACTTAGTACTGTGTACACTAGTTTCATTCATGTTGTAGCATGTGTCAGAATTCCCTTCCTTTTTTAGTGCTGAATAATAGTCTTCTTTGTATGTACCACACTGGCTTATCCATTTGATGGTCAATGGGTGCTTGGGTTGCTTTCATGTTTTAGCTACTGTGAATAATGGTGCTGTGAACACTGAGTGTAAAAACATCTCTTCCAGAGTGTGCTTTCAATTCTTCTGGGTATATCCTCAGAGGTAGTATTGCTGGATCATATGGTTCTAAGATTTTTACCTGCTTGTGATGGAGAAGATGTTCACATACTGAGGTATGGGGAAATCATTTTTGCTTATCCATGGTTCAGCCTGAATTTTGTGTGAATTAAGACAGCTTGTCCAACCTTCACAGGTCATCTGCTCTAACCATTGAGGTAATGAGCACCTGTTTTGAAGATAAAAAGAAACTCCCTTCTCATGGTGTCCATATTAACACTCCCTGAAAGATAAGGTTCCCTTCCCAGACACTAGGGAGCTGCTGTCTCAGTATCTATGTACTAAGTCTGTCTCTTTTGAAACCTTGAAGGAATACACCCTGTTGTGTGTAATGTGTGTTCTTTGCTTGGATGAGGTGTAAGACTGTGCTGGACACCATGCTTCAACAGAGCAGTTGCTCAGAGCTGTCTGACTCTGTCTTCCAGAATACAATACTCATTTTGGCTCAGAGAAAACTCTTCCCTATTCCCATTACAGGTTGTTTATTGATTATTTTCATGCACACTTGAATTCACGTGATCATCAAGGACCTTGTGAAGGAAGGACTGTAAATCTGGGAACCCTGCTTACTGCCTTCTCCCTCCCAGCCCTTTTACACGACTCAACTTCCCACAGTCTGCACATCACTTGACTTGCTCCAGGGTGGGGGATCCCGAAGCCCAGCTGGACCCCAAGCAGGAGAAGGACAGCTTAACATCTCCAATGTGAATTCAGGCAACACAAGCAAGGAACAAGCATCGTGCCTGGTGTCCAGCCTTGCACAGAGGGATGGAAGAGGATAAAGGGGAGGGTGCCTTGGTCTTCTTCCAGGAGCTCTGTTGGCTGGGAGACCTGAGCACAGAGACAGAGAAGTGACACTTGCTGTAAGAGGTCAGGAGCTCTACTCTTTGGTGAAGGAAAACCTGGGAGCAGGAAGTGGAGTGGTGCATAGTGGGGTGAAGAGCTGACTAGATTCTGACCTGCCTCAAGAGACCCACATGTGAAAACATTGGACACAGACCTTCCAAATGGGACTTAAATGTAGTAGCTGACTCTTTGTTGTTACTTTGTTGTTACTCAGCCGTGTCTGACTCTTTGCAACCCCATGGACTGCAGCCTGCCAGGCTCCTCTGTCTGTGGGATTCTCCAGGCAAGAATACTGGAGTGAGTTGCCATTTCCCTCTCCAGGGGATCTTCCTGGCCCAGAGATTGAATCTGTGTCTCCTGCTTGGCAGGCGAATTCTTTACCAACAAGCTGCCTGGAAAATTCCAGTTGACTCTTACATTAACTTATAAAAAACTGAAGTATAATTGATTTAAAATACTCTAAATCTTTAAAAAAGCCAACCACAGAAGATGTAATGAAGTGGCTTATGCTGTTGTGGAGAGTTTAGTTCTTTTTTATGGCTGAGCAGTTGTTTCCTGTGTGCAGGTTGATATCTTTATTTCTTTCTTTGGTTCCTGATTACATTGTGGTACTTTCTCGGTGAAAATTTATCTTGCTGCACACTTATGAAGCATGCACTTTTCTGTATACATACTATAATTTTTAAAGTTTACATACAATATTGTAAAGTTTAAAAATAAAATAAAATTAAAAAAAAAGAAAAAAAAAGAAAGTTTACATAAAAACTGGACAACATTTGGAGTTCCCTAGAGGTCCAGTGGTTAGAACTTGGAGATTTCACTGCTGTAGCCCCAGGGTTCATTCTCTGGTGGGTGAACTAAGTTCCTAAAAGCCATTTACTGTGGCAAAAAAAAAAAAAAAAGTACAATATTAAAGTCAGTCCATGGAATTCTCCAGGCCAGAATACTGGAATGGGTAGCCTTTCTCTTCTCCAGGAGATCTTCCCAATCCAGGGAATGACCCCAGGTCTCCTGCATTGCAGGCAGATTCTTTACCAGCTGAGCCACAATGGAAGCCCTATCAGGATTGAGATTGGGCTCAAAATCAGGGAGTCATAGCTAACAGCAGAGTAAAGGTGAGTGAGTGATTAGAAAATTACCAAGAGGAGACTTCTTGGTCAATCTGCCTGCAATGCAGGAGACCTGCATTTGATCCCTGGCTTGGGAAGATCTCTTGGAGAAGAGAAAGGCTACCAACTCCAGTATTCTGGCCTGGAGAATTCCATGGACTATATAGTCTATGCCATGGGGTTGCAAAGAGTCGGACACGAGTGAATGACTGAACTGAACTGACATAGTCCATGGGGTCACAAAGAGTTGGGCATGACTGAGCGACTTTCACTTTCAAAGTCACTTTGTCCACTGGCAAAAAATTAATGACTGTAAATGCATCCCACATTCACACTCCATAGAAGTTCAGAGTGTCCGTGAGCCAGCAGACCCTCCAGTGCATGGGGGAATGTCACACAGCATCCATCTTAACCATCCTGTGGTTAAGATGACTCAGTAGCAGGGTTGTTTTTGTCAAGTCTGGGAGGTGGAGGCTGGTGGCTCTTGCTCATTGTTCTCCTCCAGGCTGTGTTGGATTCCATATCCAAAGTATATGACAGATCCTAGTAGGGAAATGAGACAGTGAGAAGGAAGAGTAGGCACTCTCCTCACTTACAAATGCCCAATAGGGCTCCTATTATGGCATCTGACACAGTTTAGGGGAGAGGTAGTAGTATGATGGTTGTTTTCAGTCATTCAAGGAGTCTTATTTTCCAAGGAAGCCTCTTACCAATGGCTGTCCAGATGCCAAATAGGGTCCAGGTCCTAGGAGTCATCAGCATCATCAAGTAAATATTCACAAAGTTGCTCACCAGTGGGAGGACAGGCAGAGCAGGGACCTGTGGGCAAAGTCAGTTCATCCCTGAACACACCCAGATGTCTGAGAGGGAGACCTTACCTCATGTGGGTGGGAAGACTTTCATTCTGTTCAGGCTCTGCCTTCAGTGCCTACTGAGGTTGGGTATATAAAGCACTGAGTGTGGATCAGGGATGTGTTCACTGGTTTCAGTAACTTCTCTTCTTCCCTGGTCCTGCAAGTATGTTTAGACCTAAAGTACACAGACCCCTTTCACTCAAGGTGGACACTTTGGGCACAGAAGGTCACATACCTTGAAGTGAAGAGGACTGGGGCTCTGGGGCTGCCTCCAGATGATGACTGTGACTCCAGTGATGAGCAGCAGCAGCAGCACAGCCACTGTTGTGAGCACAGGGTCTCCAGAGAACACCTGGCTGGGCCACTGGGCCAGGACCAGGCTCATCATGGTCAGCAGGAGAACTGCAAGGGTCAAGGAGGAGGAGAACAGGCTGGACCCGGAAGACAAAGATGTCAGGATCTTGGGTCACACACCTTCCCAGCCTGCCCCCATCAGGAAGGGCCATCAGAGCTACAAGTCTCCTCTACTGAAAAAGACACACACTCCCACATTATCTTGTCAATTTAAGAATATGACCAAAGAGAAATTTCACTGGTCACCAAGTAGGGAGGCATATCCATAGACAATCTGCCCAGATTTCAGAGTGGGGGTGGTGCTGATGGGGTCACACAGTCTTTAGGATGTTTGAAGTTCCTGCCTCAGGTACAGAGTCCATAGAACATTCTTCAACTTCAGTCCTCATCTCAACTTCCTCCTCTGTTTTCTCCTTCTTGCTTGAATTCTCACCTGGCTGGTACCTGAATTAGTGCCATTATGATAATATTAACAGTAGTCTCTATTCATCCAACATCAGACAATATAACCTATCCTTTTCCTCAGTTAAGCAGAGCAGGACATTCAGAAGGCAGAAGAGAATTAATCCCCATCAATCCCCACAAGCCCAAAACCCGAGGTCAAGGTGTAGTGGAGTCTCACCTGAGGATAAGAACAGAAAAAGGCACCAGGGAGTAAGCAAGCAGAGTTCCAATTAACATGAGGTCCACAAAGTCAGTGAGCTTGAAGAGTAATGCCATGACCCTTAGAAGGAGGGCAAAACAAGGTGGGGAGAGAGTGAAAAATATTTGGAAACATGCATGTTAAGGAAGTTGATCAAAGAAAGAGTGGATTTTTGTCTGTTCACCTGCAAGATTTCCAGAAGCCAAGATGGCCATGATGGGGGTGCCTGTATGATCAGGCAAGTCCATGGAAAAGGAGCCCATCATCTGCCATTGCATAGATCAACCAAGGTGTGGTGAACATAGTACCCAGG
Source organism: Bos indicus x Bos taurus (assembly GCF_003369695.1). Lineage (NCBI taxonomy): Eukaryota > Metazoa > Chordata > Mammalia > Artiodactyla > Bovidae > Bos > Bos indicus x Bos taurus. The sequence goes on from NC_040093.1 coordinate 4,297,861, forward strand.
AGGCTGGAAGAAGAGAAAATGGGGACATGTGTGAGGACGTGCAGAAACAGGAGCAACTGGGTCTTCTGCTCCCTCGTCTACATGGGGTAAAGTGTCCTTCCTTCTTGTCTCTCAATCCCAAGGGCTGGGATACCTCAGCATCTGACAGTTGATGGAGAGAAAACCATGACACTGACCTGGATGTAAGGGCACAGAGGGTGCCAACAGCCATGAAATATCTGGCAGGGCCCCCCCAACATGGAGAAAAGCCTGCAACAAGGGGCTGTCAGGATGAATCTAGTAGTAGAGCACGATGAGGGTGAGTGCTGCCCAGACACCAAAATATACCAAAAAGCAGATGAAGATCGTTATGATGCTGAAGGGGATGGAACGCTGAAGTCAAATTCCCTCCTCTATGTCTAAAAGCTAGCTAACCTTCTCCTAACCCCTAAGCCCAAGGGCAGCCCAAACTGTGCCCAAATCCCTGATAAGACACATCGTGACCATGTTACCTCTAATGGCAATGGAATCAAAACCAAGAAATGCATAGAATGGCATTGTTGCTCCATGGATAATCCCATCAAAGCCAAAGGGCACAAACCCTTCAGAACCCAGATCATCCAACCTATCGTGAGAGAAGGAATGAAGAAGAATGTGGCTGAGGTGAGTGTAGCCATCTCTACTGGACTCCTCCCTTAATACCACAAGTCCTGGGCTCCAGGTCCTCTGACACCAGGATCCATCAGCCCAGATCTCTTTAGTCCCCACCATGTTCCCAGCTCTGTACCATACTACGCAGGCATTACAATGGCCAAGAGAACTCTCCTAGCCTAGAGGTGTCAGTGGATTCAGATGTGTTCAGTTTGTAGTCCTGTTCTGTGAGCTTTCAGTTATGCAGGTCTCCCTTAATGAAGCCAGATAGGATGAGGAAACTGAGAAGCAAAATGTTGATGTCTGTGAACCCTTTGTAAAGCAGGGTCGACTCACAAGCTCTCAGAACCAGTACTCCTATGGGAAAGATGGAATATGAGACACCCAAAATAACTAAATCCATAGACACAGAAGGCAGACCAGTGGTTGCCAGGGGCTGAGGGTTGTGGTGGTATGGCCAATGGACAGACAGTGTCTGCTCAGTGGGTGCAGGGTTTCCTTTTGGGGTGATGACCATGTTTGAAACTAGACAGAGGTGATGGTTACACTCCATTGTGAATGTACTAAGTCCCACTGAGTCACACACTGTAAGATAGTTAATGTCTTACTGTGACAATCATCTCACAACATATGCATCAACTAAATCATCATGAGTACTCCTTAAATTTGGACAGTGTTGTTTTTGTATCTCAGTAAAGCTGGGAAAAATAATGTTTAATTTTATGCAATGTTCAGTTCAGTTCAGTCGCTCAGTCATGTCCGACTCTTTGCGACCCCATGAACTGCAGCACACCAGGCCTCCTTGTCCATCACCAACTTCTGAAGCCTACCCAAACTCATGTTCATTGAGTTGGTGATGCCATCCAACCAATTCCTCTCAATTGAAAACACATCTTTGGTCTCAATACTGAGAAGAAACCAATAGATCTAAGTAAATGAAATGATTTCGTTCCCCCAAGGGATATTTCGCAATGTCTTGAGGCATTCTGATTTTCACAGTTTGGGTGGGTGTCACTGGTATCTAGTGAGTAAATGTCAGAGATGCTACTCAACATCCAACAATGATTTTTTTAAAACCTGAAATGCACATCTCTACACCTATGGACGATCCAGCCCAAATTGTCAGTAATGCCAAGAAAGGGAAATAATGGTCTCTCTCTTGTCTTCCTGTCTCTAATATCACAGATCCTTCTTTCCAGTCTTAATCATCCACCGCTCTGTCCCCTCAAGCCTTTCCCACCCCATCTGCCCCTCCACACCCCACTCTTCCCATCCTATCACTGTCTCACCTGTGAAGAGCAGCACCAGGCCTAGGGCAAAATAGTCTGGGTACGTGGCCAAAAAAGAGGGCGTATGTGGAGAGAAAGTTCCATGTAACGCCTGAGAGAGTTGTTTCCCAATCAGGCTGTCAAAGTTGTAGCTCCAGGCCCTGGCTATACAGGCAATACCTGCAGCGGCAGAAGAAGGAACATTCACTGATAAACATAAATTGATTTCCAATGTGGAATATATTTTGGGGAGAGGGGAACCCAAACAGAATACTCTCATTAGGGTTAGGGTGGGAAGACTCAGATGATTCACAAAATAGGTCAACTATTTAATATTCTAGGAAGGGATCAATGTTATGCAAGAAAATATAATGGGAAGTTGGGACCAGGAGGGCTGGAAAGTGAGGACTGAAATTTTAAGACCAGATGTAAAGGAAAATTCCATGAAGGTAACAGCTGAACAAAGACTTCAGTATAGTGAGGGGATGAGCCTGTGGGTCATGCCTCCATCTTTCCCACTCCCTACAGCTCCCTTTCCTCTGGGTTCTCCATCCATCATTTAAGGAAAGCAAGATAGACCTGAGAACAATAAATTGGTGGGGTTTTCCTGCCACTATTATCTACTTAACCCCACAAGATCAATGACAAAGTGCTCAGGAATGAGTGAAGACCTAAACCCCACCTCCTAGAACTTGTTCTTAAGCCCTACACCTTTCCCCACCCCATCATCTCACTGATGACTAAGGACAATATAAGGTTACAGCCAGTGATAAAGGCACAGAGTTGTCCCATAGTTGATGTAGCTGTAGAGATACGCATAAACAGAGCCTGGTACCAGGGCCCCAAACTCTGCATAGTAGAGATCCCAGACAATACACAGGACAGGCTGGCCGCCAAGAAGGAGATGACAGTCGTTGGTCCAGCTCTCACTCTGGCCATTGCACCAACCAGGATGTACATGCCAGCTCCCAGGGTTCTGCCCACACCCAAGACCACCAGATCAAAGGCGTTCAGATCAGCTCTAGGTCTCTCAACCTCTGCCCTTGTGTCCTGCATCCGCCTGCTGACCAGTTTCTGACCAAATTGGTGAACATACTGATGCAGCATCCAGGACACAGTTGAGGAGTTTACGTTCTGCAGAAGAAACAAGACACAAAGCCAAGAAGAGTGTCACCTCCCCTTGGCCCTGGGAGTCCAATTTCACCCAGCAATGGAGTGATGGGGAGGAGGAGGCAAAGTGACACATTGGGCAGGTTCTCCATCTCTGAGCTTTAGTTTCTGAAACACAAGGAAGACTTTTAATATGTTTCAAAGTTAATGGAAGTTTAAGAGGATTGAGGGAAGCAAAACATGCTGCATAAAAACGTGCCACATTACTGAACTGGGCACACAAAAAATTTTCAGGTGACAAATTTTATACTCTGTGGCATGTTACTAGTGAGTGTAAGTCATTCAGTTGTGTTTGATGTTTTGAGACCTCATGGACTGCAGCCCACCAGGCTCCTTGGTTCATAGGATTTCCCAGGCAAGAATACTGGAGTGGGTGGCCATTTCCTTCTCCAGAGGATCTTCACAACCCAGGGATTGAATCCAGGTCTCCTGCATTGCAGGCAGATTCTTTACTGCTGAGCCATCATGAAAGCCCCAGTTGAAGTAGTAGACACCTCCTCAAACCTTTGGTGCTTCCTTTCAGCCGGGGCATTCTGTTCCATGGTGGTGGTATAATCTGGGGTTTTCTCTCTTTGCATCAGTACACACTTTCCACTCTTCCTGCTCCCTCTTGTGGGAGAATTCTTCTTAAATGTTTAACTAATTGTTGGCTCTATTGGATCTTCCTTGCTGCATGAAGGCTTTCTCTAGCTGCTGTGAGCGGGGGCTACTCTCTAGTTGCAGTTCACGAGCTTCTCACTGAAAATAGATGCCTAGTTTGTTGTTTGATGATTGAAATGTAGTTGGTTTATAATATACTAGTTTCAGGTGGACAGCATGGTGATTTAGTATTTTTATAGATACTGTGCGGTATCATGAAATGTTCCTTTGGTATCTCTAATTTTCTTGAAGAGATCTCTATCTTTCCCATTCTATTGTTTTCCTCTATGTCTTTGCATTGACAGCTGAGGAAGGCTTTCTTATCTCTCCTTGCTATTCTTTGGAACTCTGCATTCAAATGGGTATATCTCTCCTTTTCTCCTTTGCTTTTCGCTTCTCTTCTTTTCATAGCTATTTGTAAGGCCTCCTCAGACAGCCATTTTGCCTTTTTGCATTTCTTTTTCTTGGGGATGGTCTTGATCCCTGTCTCCTGTACAATGTCATGAACCTTCATCCATAGTTCATCAGGCACTCTGTCTATCAGTTCTAATACCTTGAATCTATTTCTCACTTCCACTGTATGATTGTAAGGGATTAATTTAGGTCATACCTGAATGGTCTATGGTTTTTCCCTACTTTCTTCAATTTCAGTCTGAATTTGGCAATAAGGAGTTCATGATCTGAGCCACATTCAGTTTCCAGTCTTGCTTTTGCTGACTGTATAGAGCTTCTCCATCTTTGGCTGCAAAGAATATAATCAATCTGATTTTGGTGTTGGTTACCTGGTGATGTCCATGTGGAGTCTTCACTTGTGTTGTTGGAAAATGGTGTTTGCTATGACCAGCAGTGCGTTCTCTTGGCAAAACTCTATTAGACTTTGCCCTGCTTCATTCTGTATTCCAAGACCAAATTTACCTGTTACTCCAGGTGTTTCTTGACTTCCTACTTTTGCATTCCAGTCCCCTATAATGAAAAGGACATCTTTTTTGGGTGTTATTTCTAAAAGGCCTGTAGGTCTTCATAGAACCTTTCGACTTCAGCTTTTTCAGCATTACTGGTCAGGGCACAGAGTTGGATTACTGTGATATGGAATGGTTTGCCTTGGAAATGAGCAGAGATCATTCTGTCATTTTTGAGATTTCACCCAAGTACTGCATTTAGGACTCTTGTTGACTATAATGGCTACTTCATTTCTTCTAAGGGATTCTTGCCCACAGTAGTAGATATAATGGTTACCTGAGTTAAATTCACCCATTCCAGTCCATTTTAGTTCGCTGGTTCCTAAAATGTTGACATTCACTCTTGCCATCTCCTGTTTGACGACTTCCAATTTGCCTTGATTCATGGACCTAACATTCCAGGTTCCTATGCAATATTGCTGTTTACAGCATCGGATCTTGCTTCTATCACCAGTCACATCCACAACTGGGTGTTGTTTTTGCTTTGGCTCTGTCCCTTCATTCTTTCTGGATTTATTTATCCACTGATCTCCTGACCTGGAGAGTTCATCTTTCAGTGTCCTATCTTTTTGCCTTTTCATACTGTTTATGGATCTTTTTAAAAAATTATTTAGTTTAGTTGGAGGGTAATTACATTATAATATTGCAGTGGTTTTTTCCATACACTGATATGAATCAGCCATGGGTTTACATGTGTTCCCTATCCTGAACTCCCCTCCTCACTCCCTCCCCATCCCGTCCCTCTGGGTCATCCCAGTGCACCAGCCTGGAGCACCCCGTCTCATGCCTCAAACTTGGACTGGTGATCTGTTTCACATATGATAATATATATGTTTCAATGCTATTCTCTCAGATCATCCCACCCTTGCCTTCTCTCACAGAGTCCAAAAGACTCTTCTATACATCTGTGTCTCTTTTGCTGTCTCACATATAGGGTTATCATTATCATCTTTCTAAATTCCATATATATGTGTTAGTATACTGTATTGGTGTTTTTCTTTATGGCTTACTTCACTCTGTATAATAGGCTCCAGTTTCATTCACCTCATTAGAACTGATTCAAATGTATTCTTTTTAATGGTTGAGTAATACTCCATTGTGTATATGTACCACAGCTTTCTTATCAATTCATCTGCTGTTGGACATCTAGGTTGCTTCCATGTCCTGGCTATTATAACCAGTGCTGCAATGAACATTGGGGAACATTGTGTAATATCTCTTTAAATTCTGTTTTCCTCGGTGTGTATGCCAAGTAGTGGGATTGCTGGGTCATATGGCAGTTCTATTTCCAGATTTTAAGGAATCTTCACACTGTTCTCCATAATGGTTATACTAGTTTGCATCCCCACCATGTTCATGGGGTTCTTAAGGCAAGAATACTGAAGTGGTTTGCCATTCCCTTCTCCAGTGGGCCACACTTTGTCGTGGGTGGCCCCATATGGCATGGTTTAGTTTCATTGAGCTAGACAAGGCTGTGGTCCACATGGTTAGATTGGTTAGTTTTCTGTGATTGTGGTTTCAGTTTGTGTGCCCCCTCTGTGTCTACCATCTTACTGGGGTTTGTCTTACCTTGGACATGGGGTATCTCTTCACAGCTGCTCCAGCAGAGTACAGCAGCTGCTCCTTACTTTGGATGTGGGGTATTTCCTCTTGGCCATTCGCCACTCTAGAGAAATGATATGGACCTAACAGAAGCAGAAGATATTAAGAAGAGGTAGCAAGAATACACAAAAGAACTACAAAAAAGATCCTCACGACCCAGATAATCACAATAGTGTGATCACTCACCTGGAGCCAGATATCCTGGAATGTGAAATCAAGTGGGCCTTAGGAAGCATCACTATGAACAAAGCTAGTGGAGGTGATGGAATTCCAGCTGAGCTATTTCAAATCCTGAAAGATGATGCTGTTAAAGTGCTGCACTCAATATGCCAGCAAATTAGGAAAACTCAGCAGTGACCACGGGACTGGAAAAGGTCAGTTTGCATTCCAATCCCAAAGAAAGGCAATGCCAAAGAATGCTCAGCCTACCACACAATTGCACTCATCTCACATGTTAGTAAAGTAATGCTCAAAATTCTCCAAGCCAGGCTTCAGCAATACATGAACCGTGAACTTCCAGATGTTCAAGCTGGTTTTAGAAAAGGAGAGGAACCAGAGATCAAATTGCCAACATCTGATGGATCATCAAAAAAGCAAGAGAGTTCCAGAAAAACATCTATTTCTGCTTTATTGACTATGCCAAAGCCTTTGACTGTGTGGATCACAATAAACTGTGGAAAATTCTGAAAGAGGTGGGAATACCAGACCACCTGACCTGCCTCCTGAGAAGTCTGTGTGCAGGTCAGGAAGCAATAGTTAGAACTGGACACGGAACAACAGACTGACTCCAAATACAAAAAAGAGTTTGTCAAGGCTGTATATTGTCACCCTGCTTATTTAACTTTTATGCAGAGTACATCAGGGGAAATGCTGGACTGGATGAAGCACAGGCTGGAATCAAGATTGTCGGGAAATATGTAAATAATCTCAGATATGCAGATAACACCACCCTTATGGCAGAAAGTGAAGAAGAACTAAAGAGCCTCTTGATGAAAGTGAAAGAGAGTGAAAAAGTTGGCTTAAAGTTCAACTTCAGAAAACTAAGATCATGGTATCCGGTCCCGTCACTTCATGGCAAATAGATGGAGAAACAGTGGAAATAGTAGCTGACTGTATTTTTTTGAGCTCCAGAATCAATGCAGATGGTGATTTCAGCCATGAAATTAAAAGACACTTGCTCCTACAAAGGTCCGACTAGTCAAGGCTATGGTTGTTCCTGTGGTCATGTATGGATGTGAGAGTTGGACTGTGAAGAAGGCTGAGCACCGAAGAATTGATGCTTTTGAACTATGGTGTTGGAGAGGACTCTTGAGAGTCCCTTGGACTGCACGGAGATCCAACCAGTCCATTCTGAAGGAGATCAGTTCTGGGATTTCTTTGGATGGAATGATGCTGAAGCTGAAACTCCAGTACTTCGGCCACCTCATGTGAAGAGTTGACTCATTGGAAAAGACTCTGATGCTGGGAGGGATTGGGGGCAGGAGGAGAATGGGACAACAGAGGATGAGATGGCTGGATGGCATCACTGACTCGATGGACGTGAGTCTGAGTGAACTCCGAGAGTTGGTGATGGACAGGGAAGCCTGGCATGCTGCAATTCATGCAGTCGCAAAGAGTCGGACACGACTGAGTGACTGAACTGAAGTGAACTGAGAGCTCCAAAATTAATAAGGAAAATGTCTTTGTGTTCAAGGAAAATTTTTAAAAGTTATAAGGAATGAACATGCATTTGTTAAGGGGGAAGAAGGTAATTTTATCCTAAAGTGACATTAAAGAGAGCAGAGAAACATGAGACAAAATTGGAATGTAGTAAAGGAAATTAATAAAGTAATGCTCAAAATCCCCCAAGCCAGGCTTCAGCAATACATGAACTGTGAACTTCAGATGTTCAAGCTGGTTTTAGAAAAGGCAGAGGAACCAGAGATCAAATGGCCAACATCTGCTGGATCATTGAAAAAGCAAGAGAGTTCCAGAAACACATCTATTTCTGCTTTATTGACTATGCCAAAGCCTTTGACTGTATGGATCACAATAAACTGTGGAAAATTCTGAAAGAGGTGGGAATACCAGACCACCTGACCTGCCTCCTGAGAAGTCTGTGTGCAGGTCAGGAAGCAACAGTTAGAACTGGACATGGAACAACAGACTGGTTCCAAATAGGAAAAGGCTGTATATTGTCACCCTGCTTATTTAACTTCTATGCAGAGTACATCATGAGAAATGCTGGGCTGGAAGAAGCACAAGCTGGAATCAAGATTGCTGGGAGAAATATCAATAACCTCAGATATGCAGATGATGCCACCCTTATGGCAGAAAGTAAAGAGGAACTCAAAAGCCTCTTGATGAAAGTGAAAGTGGAGAGTGAAAAAGTTGGCTTAAAGCTCAACATTGATAAAACTAAGATCATGGCATCTGGTCCTTGCCGGATTTCAGCTCCAGCAGCCAGGGATTCAAACTGAAGAGATGGACGGTGTCGGCAATGATGATGTAGTCTCTGACTCAAAGTATGGGACTACATGTTTATTTCAAGCTTCAAATTCTGTTTTATACTTTGACAAAAGCATTAGGTCAGAGGTTTGAGGTTTTTAGTTTCCCCCACCCAGATTTACTGTACTTAACTTGTGATTACATTGTAACTCATGCTACATCCCTCAGTTTATTTTTTATCTTTCTAAATCCTAGGATGTTTGCCCCTAGCATCTTAAGATCATTATCTCCTAAAAAGGCTTCAGTTCAGTTCAGTTCAGTCACTCAGTCGTGTCCGACTCTTTGCGACCCCATGAATCACTGCATGCCAGGCCTCCCTGTCCATCACCAACTCCCGGAGTTCACTGAGACTCATGTCCATCAGTGAGTCAGTGATGCCATCCAGTCATCTTATCCTCTGTTATCCCCTTCTCCTCTTGCCCCCAATCCCTCCCAGCATCAGAGTCTTTTCCAATGAGTCAACTCTTCGCATGCAGTGGCCAAAGTACTGGAGTTTCAGCTTTAGCATCATTCCTTCCAAAGAAATCCCAGGGCTGATCTCCTTCAGAATGGACTGGTTGGATCTCCTTGCAGTCCAAGGGACTCTCAAGAGTCTTCTCCAACACCACAGTTCAAAAACATTAATTCTTCGGCGCTCAGCCTTCTTCACAGTCCAACTTTCACATCCATACATGACCACAGGAAAAACCATAGCCTTGACTAGATGGACCTTTGTTGGCAAAGTAATGTCTCTTCTTTTGAATGCTATCTAGGTTGGTCATAACTTTTCTTCCAAGGAGTAAGTGTCTTTTAATTTCATGGCTGCAGTCACCATCTGCAGTGATTTTGGACCCCAGAAAAATAAAGTCTGACACTGTTTCCACTGTTTCCCCATCTATTTCCCATGAAGTGATGGGACTGGATGCCATGATCTTCGTTTTTTGAATGTTGAGTTTTAAGCCAACTTTTTCACTCTCCTCTTTCATTTTCATCAAGAGGCTTTTTAGTTCCTCTTCACTTTCTGCCATAAGGGTGGTGTCATCTGCATATCTGAGGTTATTGATATTTCTCCCAGCAATCTTGATTCCAGCTTGTGCTTCTTCCAGCCCAGCGTTTCTCATGATGTACTCTGCATAGAAGTTAAATAAGCAGGGTGACAATATACAGCCTTGACGTATTCCTTTTCCTATTTGGAACCAGTCTGTTGTTCCATGTCCAGTTCTAACTGTTGCTTCCTGACCTGCATACAAATTTCTCAAGAGTAACTATTCTTAATTAATCCTAAACCCTAAACTCAGCAAACTTCTTTTGCCATAAACATTCCCCTCACAAACAGGTCTCAGATAATAATCCTTCCCATGGCCTCAAGCTGCGGCCTACGTGCTCATCCTGGGACATTCTTTGTAAAGATCCTTGAACAAATGTCAATGGTTATTTTATAGATTATTTTCTGGGCACAACTGTAGAAGGCTTTGTGCTTTCTTCTCTCAAGCACCTTAACATTCTTTCCAGCCAACTCAACTGAAGAAAGGAAAGAACAAGTCAGAATCACAAGGCCTAACTCCTTCATCCTGGGACCGTGCCTGTGAGATGAGGAGAGGGGGTTGGGGCCGTGCCTCCATTTTGTCAATAATGCCTAACGTGGTTCCAGACAGGTCCTATCATTTCATGGCAAATAGATGGGGAAACAGTGGAAACAGTGGCTGACTATTTTTTTGGGCTCCAAAATCACTGCAGATGGTGACTGCAGCCATGAAATTAAAAGACGCTTACTCCTTGGAAGGAAAGTTATGACCAACCTAGATAGTGTATTGAAAAGCAGAGATATTACTTTGCCAACAAAGGTCCATCTAGTTAAGGCTACGGTTTTTCCAGTGGTCATGTATGGATGTGAAAGTTGGACTGTGAAGAAAGCTGAGCACCGAAGAATTGATGCTTTTGAACTGTGGTGTTGGAGAAGACTCTTGAGAGTCCCTTGGACTGCAAGGAGATCCAACCAGTCCATCCTAAAAGAGATCAGTCCTGAGTGTTCGTTGGAAGGACTGACGCTAAAGCTGAAACTCCAATACTTTGGCCACCTCATGCGAAGAGTTGACTCATTGGAAAAGACTCTGATGCTGGGAGGGATTGGGGGTAGGAGGAGAAGGGGACGACAGAGGATGAGATGGCTGGATGGCATCATCGACTCGATGGACATGAGTTTGAGTAAACTCCGGGAGTTGGTGATGGACAGGGAGGCCTGGCATGCTGTGATTCATGGGATCGCAAGGGGTTGGACACGACTGAGCAACTGAACTGAACTGAACTGAAAGGAAATTATAGAAAGTTTGTGGAAAAGGAGCTTTAAAAACACTTCTTTTCTGGCTTCAGGACTGGATAAGATGGGAATAAATTTTAACCGAGTGAATTTTAATATTAAAAGTAAGTTTGTAAATTTTATTTTATTTTTAAACTTTACAATATAAAAAAAAAAAAGTAAGTTTGTGCAGATATAGAGTTTTGTTTCCTATATTTGATAACAGTAATACTCTGTTGTAAGTGTCTGTATTTATTTTTGAAATATTTTATTGTCACTTTGGTAGATGGATAATTATTGTTTCACAGAGACCTATGATCCTCTTTGATGAAGTATTTACGGGCTCTAATAAAGTTTTAAATGAAGTATTTTTTTGACCTCTAGCTAATTTGAGGATTTTTTTTAGGGAGCCCCTGAAGCATCTCAAATAAAGATATTAAACTCATTATAATTAGGCATATTGGTACATATAATTACATGAGTGTCATTGTGAAACAAGTGACGGTAAACCTTCTAAGGTTATAGTGGAAGGATAAATGTTATTAATGTATGTTCTAAAAATCATATGAAATTCCTAAAAATCTGATATGTCCTGGTAAATTGTCATCAGTCATAATTCTAGTTATTATATTAAAAAACCGGATGTTACAGAAATAGCTTTTTGATTTAACGTTAAAAAAATAAAAAAAATTTTATTTTTTTTTGGCGGCACCACATAGCTGATGGGCTTTTAGTTTTCTGCGGCTCAAATTGCGGAATCCTAACCACTGGACTGCCAGGGAAGTCCCTCTTTTCAATTACCTTGATTGTTATTTAAATTCATCAACAAAGTCAAACACCTCACCTCTGAAATTTTACATAGGTTATGTAAGGACTCATCCTGTGTCTTATTTCTCCACTTCTTTGCCAAGCCTTTAGAGGGTTAGAGGGAAGGTTAGGTGACTTTTCCAGGCTCACGTAGCCAGTAAAGTGGGGAGGCATGGGGTGGGGGGAGAGAAATGTGTGAAGCTTGGAGGGTGTCCACGTTGTACCCCTGTCCCTGGAAAGACAGCAGACCCTCAGTCATCTCCCAAACCCCTTCCTCGTCTTGCTGCCTTGTTCACAACCACTCACTGACTCCCTGTGGGACCCTCCCATTTTATGAATATTAGGGGAATAACCTGTTAATGATTTGCTCTGTTTCCTGCCCTGCTTCAGCCAACTGTTTTATCCTCCTAGCTGATCTACACCAAGAATAATCATTTTAAAAATCCTTCACAGCTTCTCACTGAAAATAGATGTCTACTTTGTTGTTTGATGATTGAAATGTAGTTGGTTTATAATATCATACTAGTTTCAGGTGGATAGCATGGTGATTCAGTATTTTTATAGATACTGTGCGGTATCATGAAATGTTCCTTTGGTATCTCTAATTTTCTTGAAGAGATCTCTATCTTTCCCATTTTATTGTTTTCCTCTATGTCTTTGCATTGACAGTTGAGGAAGGCTTTCTTATCTCTCCTTGCTATTCTTTGGAACTCTGCATTCAAATGGGTATATCTCTCCTTTACTCCTTTACTTTTAGCTTCTCTTCTTTTCATAGCTATTTGTAAGGCCTCCTCAGACAGCCATTTTGCCTTTTTGTACCCCTATCCCTGGAAAGACAGCAGACCCTCAGTCATCTCCCAAATTCCTTCCTCACCTTCTTGCCCTGCTCACAACCACACAGTGACTCCCTGCCCTGTGGGAACCACCCATTTTTAAATGAATTTCTGTGGAGTAAAACTTCCATGATTCGCTCTGTCTCCTGCTTCTGCCAATTGTTTTATCTCCCTAATCAATCTACACCAAGAATAATCATTTCAAAAAGCCTTCACAGGTTTCCATGAGATGCCCACCTACATCCATCACTTCATGATTTTCATATGAAAGTGAGGCCAGATCAAGGGAAGACGTTGTCATCTCACAGAATGCCTCATTGCCTCCCCTCCCATTCTCTTCGCTGTCCTCTTCCCAATTTCTCTCTGCGTTTCTTTTCTCCTGCAACATGGTCTAGGATGCAGCATTGATAGATGAGACATGGCTTTAAAGACTCATTTTCTATTCTAAGTAGTTTAACAAAATATTTCCCCTCCAAAGCAAATACTGTGGTCTCCCTTTGATAATTCCTGGTAAATAAAAGATTTACCATGTAAAATATTACAGATATGTCTGCATTTTTCATTATATGGCTCATCAAATATAGTTGAGCACTTACTGTGTTCCAAGCATTGTTTCAGGTACCAGGAAGCATAAAGGGGTCAAGTGTCATGGTCTGAAGGTAACTCTGCTTTCAAATTCATAGGTTGATGTCTTAATCTCTAGGACCTTGGAATGTGACTATATGTGGTAGAAGGGTGGTTTGGTGGTTAAGATCTACCTTTCACTTTTGGGGACGGGGGTTTGATCCTTTGTCTGGACTAAGCCCACCTGGCAACTACTGAGCCTGAGCACCACAAATAAGACCTGATACAGCCAAAAATAAATAAATTTAATACTTCAATGAAGAAGGGACTTCCCTGGTGGCTCAGAGAGTAAACAACCTGCCTGCAACATGAAAGACATGAATTCCATCCCTGAATCAGGAAGATCTCCTGAAGGAGGGAGTGGCAACTCACTCCAGTATTCTTGCCTGGAGAATCCCATGGACAGAGGAGCCTGGAGGGCTACAATACATGAGGTCACAAAGAGTTGGAAATGACTGAAGTGACTAACACTTCACATTTCAAATGAAGAAAATTATTTTAAAATGAGATAATTAAGGTTAAAAAGGTCACAAGGGTGAGCCCTAAGGAAATGTAACTAATGTCCTTGTACCATAGGATTTTAGAGTACAGAGAACATACATAGAGACCAAGGGCTGAGAGATTTAGCAAATAATGTTACAAAACAACCAGATAAACTGAATTTAGATAAACAATGAACACATATATTTTAATCAGTATATTATATATACATATCTTATGCATATTAATTATGCTGCTGCTCCTTAGTTGCTCAGGCATGTCTGACTCTTTGAGACCCTATGAACTGTAGCCCACCAGGCTCCTTTACCCATGGGATTCTCCAGGCAGGAATACTGGAGTTGGTTGCTATTTCCTCCTGCATAAAGTGCAACTCATGACACAATACAGGGACCTGAGTTTCCTTCCTATGTGGCAATCTCTATCTTTTTGCTGGAAATAAGCACAAGGAGGAGCTTTTTCTGGGATGATTAGTATTTTATTTCTTCCTCCATTTGCTGCTTACATTCTTATATGTAGTCTTGTACCTTATATTCTTTTACAGAAAGTTTAATCTTGCTGAAACACAGACTTTCCATGTATGTGTATTATATTTTTAAATTATACAACATTAAAGTCATTTTGTCTTCTGTTAGTGAATACACAGCTATCAATGCACACCATGTTCACACTCCATAGAGGTTCACAGTGCCCCTTGAACCAGCAGATCCTCCAGTGCATGGAGGGATTCCACACAGCATCTACTTCCTGTGGTTAAGATGACTCAGCACTAGGGATGTTTTTGTCAAGTCTGGGGGGTGGAGGCTGGTGGCTGTTGATAATTGTTCCCTGCCAGGCTGTGTCGGATCCCATATCCAAAGTATATGATAGATCCTAGTAGAGAAAGGAGGCAATGAGAAGGTGAAGTAGGCATTCTTTCCACTTACAAATGTCCAGTTGTTGTTTAGTCACTAAGTCATAAAAGGCCTCCTATTATGGCATCTGACACACTTTGTGGATGGAGTAAGAGGTTCAGTCACCCAAGAGGCCTCTTTAGCCCAGAAAGTAACTTACCAATGGCATTCCAGACTCCAAATAGGGCCCAGGCCCCAGAGGTTATCTGCATCATCAAGTAAACATTCACGAAGGTGCTGACCAGTGGGAGGACAGGCAGAGCAGGGGCCTGTGGGCAGAGTCAGTTCATCCCTGAACACAGCCAAGAAGTCTGAAAGGAAGACTGTACTACTCCAAATGGGCAAGAAGACCAGTCCTCAGCCTCTGTGTTCAATTCCTACTCAGACTGGATTTTTAAACAGTGCATGTGGATCAGGGACAGGTCCACTGGTTTTAGCAACTCCCCTCATTTCCTTGTCCAGCGAAGGATGTTTAGACCTTAAAGCATGCAGACGTCATTCACTCAAGGTGGACACTGTGAGCACATAAGGTCACCTACCTTGAAGTGAAGAGAAGAGGGACTCTGGGGCTGCCTCCAGATGATGACTGTGACCCCAGTGATGAGCAGCAGCAGCAGCACAGCTACTGTTATGAGCACAGGGTCTCCAGAGAACACCTGGCTGGGTCACTGGGCCAGGACCAGGCTCATTATGGTCAGCAGGAGAACTGCAAGGGTCAAGGTGGAGGACAACAGGCTGGACCCAGAAGACAAAGATGTCAGAGCTCAGGTCACACTCTTCCCCAGGCTGCCCACATCAGGTAAGGCCATCATAGATATAAGACTCCTCAACTCTCAAAGACACAGAATCCCACCCCATCCTGTTAATTTCAGAATGCAACAAAAGAGAAATCCCACTGCTCACCAAGCAGGAAGGCACATCCATAGACAATCTGGCCAGATTTCTGGGTGGGGATGGTGCTGGTAGGGAACCACAGACTCTTTAGAACATTTGAGTTTCCTCCTTCAGGTACAGAGTCCAAAGGACTTTCTTCAGCTTTAGGCTCCATCTCAGTTTCCTCTCCTGTTTTCTCCTTCAGGTCTGGTTGGTACCTGAATAGAGGTACCAAGGCAATAATAACAGCAGTCTCTACTAACCCAACATCAGACAATCTATTCATCTCTTTCCTGCCTTAACCAGAAATAGAAGGCAGCATGAAACCAGAAGACGATTACCTCCCCATCAACCCCTAGGGGTCCAAGACTCCCAGTCAAGGTGTAGTGGAGTCTTACCTGAGGACAAGCACAGAAAAAGTCGCCAAAGTGTAAGCAAGCATGATCCCAGTTAACATGAGTTCCACAATATGACGGAGGTCCAAGAGTAACACCATAATGACTAGAATGAGGGCAGGAATAAGGTGGAAAAGTGGGATGAGAAACCACTAGAAAAATCCAAGTTAAGGAAATTGATTGGAGAAGGAGTGTGTTTCATTTATTCACCTGCCAGGTTTACAGAAGACATTATGGCCATGACAGGGGTACCTGTGAGGGCATGGATCTGAGCAAGGCCCCGGAAAAGGAGCCCATCCTTGGCCATTGCACAGACCAACTGAGACATGTAAAATATGGTGCCCAGGAGGCTGGAAGAGAAAATGGAAACATATGTGGGGACTTGGAGGCAAGGGATAGCCTAGGGCATCTCCTCCCTTGTCTACATGGGGTAAGGTGTCTTGCTCTCTTATCTCTCATACCAATGGACAGATGCCTAAGAATTTGACATCAAACAGGGAGAAAACCATGACACTGACCTGTATAAAAGAGCACACAAGAAGACAATAGCCATGACATATCTGGCAGGGTCCCACCCAACGTGGAGAAAAGCCTGCGGTAAGGGGCTGAAAGGATGAATCTGGTAGTAGGGCACCATGAGGGTGATTGATGCCGAGACACCAGAGTACGCCAAAAAACCAACAAAGATGGAGATCACCATGCTCAAAGTGATGGAACGCTGAGGATTTCGGGCTTCTCTCCCTGTAGGTGGGTGGAAGTACTGGGTCAGGAAAACACACTGGAGTGAAAGCAAACAGGAGAAAAAAAATCCCCTTTCCTCTTGCATCTTCCAAAGCAGGCTAACCATCTACAACCCCTGTCCCAACGGGCAGCTGAAACTGTGCCCAAACCCTTTATGGGACTCACAATAACCATGTTACCTTTCATGACAATGCCATCAAAACCAACAAATGAGTAGAAGCACAGAGCTGCTCCTCGGAGAATCCCATCAAAGCCAAAGGGTACAAACCCTCCATAACCGAAAGGGCCCAAGCTATGGTGAGAGAAGGAATGAGGAAGAACATGGGTTGGGTGTGCTCAGCCATCTCTACTGGATTCCTCCCTTCATACCACAAGTCCTGGGCTCTAGCACCCCCATCATCTGATCATGTGGATTCATCAGCCCAGATCTCTCTAGTCCCTACCATATTCCCAGCTCAGCACTGCCCCCTCCCCCACTTCACAAGCATTACTCTGGCCAAGGGTCATAACCTCCTAACCTATAGATATCGCTGGATCCAGATATGTTCAGTCTGTAGTCCTGTTCTGTGAGCTTCCAGTTGTGCAGGTCTCCCTTAATGAAGCCAGAGAAGATCGTGAAGATTGGAACAAAAATGTTGATGCCTGTGAACACTATGATAATCAGCGGTGATGCGTGAGGTCCCAGAAGCATTACTCCTGTGGGATAGATGGAATATGAAACACTCAAAATAAATAAATCCATAGAGAGAGAAAGGAGACTAATGGTTGCCAGAGGCGGGAAGTTGCAGACTGTGGTGAGGTGGTGGATGGATAATGACTGCTCAACGGGTACTGGGAGCAGTCTTTCCTTTTGGGGAGGTAAACATGTTTGAAAGTAGATGGAGATGATGGTTGCACAACATGGTAATTGTACTAAGTGCCACTGAATTGTACACTTTCAGATGGTTGATTTCGTATCTCATAATATATATCTGTGAAATAATCAGGTTGTGTAACTTAAACTTATACAGTGCTGTATGTCAAATATATCTAAATAAAGCTGGGAGGGAACAATAAAATTATTAATTTTGTGCTATGAGGACTTCCTTTCAATTGAAAAACAAAGCAATCTTTGGCCTCAATACAGAGGAGAAAGCTTATTGGTCTAAGTCAATGATTCTCTGTGATTTTGCCTCACAACCAGTTGGCACTGTCGAGACTTTCTGGGTGTCAGAGTTTGGGGGCAGGGAGGGCATCACTGGTGTCTAGTGAGTAAAGGCTTGGAATGTTTGCTACTCTATACACAACACTGATTTTTTAAAAACCTTACAATGCATAGGACAACCCCCCACACCAAGAATGATCCAACCCAATTTGTCAATGGTGCCAAGGATAAAAAACAACAGTGTGTGTCCTCCCCTCCTGTCACCTTTCCTTCCAGTCTTAACCCCCCTAATTCTGCACCTAAGCCTTTCCCTCCCCAGCTCCTGCTCCACATCCAATTCTTCTCTTCCTGTCTCTGTCCCCTTCTCACCAATCATTACCAGCAACAGGCCCAGAGCGACAAAGTCTGGATACGTGGCCAGAAAAGAGGGCATATACGGAGGGAAAGTCCCCTCTAATGCCTGAGAGATGTGGTTTCCAATCAAGCTGTCAAAGGTGATGCTCCAGGCTTTGGACAAACAGGTAGTGGCTGCAGCGGCAGAAGGAATATTCATTAACAAACATAAATTGATTTTTGTCTATGTGCCATGGGATATATTAAAAAAAAAAAGACAAACTACCCAATCTGAAAGAGTTTTTCTTCTTGGAATGGGAAGAGCAGACGCAGATAACTCACAAAATAGGTCATTATTTGGTATAATTAGGAAGAGATCAATGTTATGCCAGAAAAAGAACACAGGAAAGTGGGACCAGGGAGGCTGGGAGATGAGAGCTGAAATTTTTAAATCACAGGGTAAAGGAAAATCCCATGAAGGCAACAGCTGACCAAAGATTCAATATGGTGAATGGATGAGCCTGTGGGGCATGCTTCCCTCTCACCCACTCCCTACAGTTCCCTTTCCTTCTGGTTTCCTGGATCATCATTTAAAGAAACAGGATAGACCTGAGTACAATGAAGTTGTGGGGTTTTCCTGACAATGGTATCCTCCTCCTCAACAAGATAGATAACAAAATGTTTGTGAATGAGAGAAGACCCCAATCCTTCTCTCTCCTCACTTCCTGATCTTAAACCCCATGCCTCTCCACCCCCAAGAACCTCTCACCAACAACTAAGGACAGGATAAGGTTCCAGCCAGTGATGAAGGCACACAGTTGTCCCATGGTGGCATAGCTGTAGAGATACACAGAACCAGAACATGGTATCCTGGCCCATAACTCTGCATAGCAGAGCCCACACATCACACAAGACAGGGCAGCCACCAAGAAGGAGATGATGGTCGCTGGTCCAGCTATGTATTTGGCCACTGCACCAGCCACGATGTATACACCTGCTCCCAAGGTGCTGGCCACACCGAAACCCACCAGGTCCAGTGTGTTTAGATGAGCTGCAGGACTCTCAGACTCCTCTATGGGATCCAGTGGCTGCTTGTGTAGCAGCTTCTGACCAAGTTGGCGAACATACTGACGCAGCATCCTAGACGGAGTTGAGGAGGCTATGATCTGCTGAGAATGCAAGACACTAAGTTATTAAGAATGTCCATCTTAAACAACAAGGTCCTACTGTGTAGCCCAAGGAACTCTATTCAATATCCTGTGATAAACCATGATGGAAAAGAAAATGAAAAAGAGAATATATATATGTATCACTGAATCACTTGGCTGTCCAGCAGAAATTAATACAAGATGCAAACAACTTTACTTCCACTAAAAAAAAGTCACATCTGCCCTTGACCCTGGGAGTCCAATTCTATAGAGCAATGGAGTGATGGGGAGCAGGTAAATGGACACATTGGGCAGCTCTCTGTGTCTGAGCTTTGGTTCCTTAAACATAAATACATCTTTTAATATGATTCAAAATTACTGACAGCATTGCTTGAAGGGAAGTGAGATGGAGTGGATTATCTCTCCCCAAATGTACCCCTTTGGTGGGTAGACTTTGAACTGAAGGCGGTTAAGACCCAGCAGACTCTGGAGAAGCTCCTTGCCTCTCCCTTAACTGCTCAAAATAATTGGATTAGGGGACCTATGCCAGGAAGAGAGCTATTAACAGAGAGAACTTTTTAATCTCAGAAAGTCTTCCTGGCTTGGAGTGGCAAACATTTGTTCCCCAAACGTTTGCTCTTTCCATCTTCCTCTGGGCTGTCTTCCTCCCCTTTGGAGCTCCAGATTCTTCCCTTGTTCTGTTAAACTCATGATACCATATAAGCTTCCATTGCTTGACTCTCTTCAGCCTCAAGTTTTTATGGGGCTCTCATACACAGCAAATTAAATTTGTTAATTTGTCTCATATCAATTTAATTATTAGACCAGCCGAAGATTCTGCATAAGCTTTCTGCTTCTTGAGAAGAAAAAGCCTCAAATGCAGTGTTGACACACAGAAGCTGCTTAACTGGTATAAGTTGAGTGGATAAGAGGGGCTTCCAGGTGGCTCAGTGGTAAAGACTCTGCCTACCAATGCAGGAGATGCACGAGACAAAATGGGAACCCACTCCAGTATTCTTGCCTGGAAAAGTCCATGGACAGAGGAGGCTGGTGGGCTGCAGTCCATGGGGTCACAAAAAGTCAGACATGACTGAGCATGCATGAATAAATAAATGAACAGTTTAATAAATGAATAGTTAAGAATATGACTTTTTAATTGAAATCAACCAGCTCTGGAGCATATTAATTTTTCTGAGTTTTCACAAACTATACCATCTTTGCCCTCCTTTCCTGTATAACACAGGGAAAATTGTTATCATCATTATTTCATCCCCTTTTTGATACATGTGAAGTGACTGTTTTAGGAGCTTGGTAATCAAAGAGCTCAGACTCTGCATAATTTTTCACCAAGGATCCTGAAACCTGAGAGCTTCCTGTTTTGTTGCTTGCAGAGTGACATGGAATAGGAACTCTGCTTTGGGGCAGAGTGAGATGGAATTTGTAGGTGGGACAGATTCTAGACTAGCTCAGTCATAGCGTCAAACCAGAGAGGTCTCCCAACTGCTTGGAGGGAGGGGGGATAAAACTTCATTTTGAATCAGAAATGACAGGACTCTGCTTCCTGCTCATTTGAGGCCTGAAATGTCCCTACATGGCTCTGTAGGGCTAGGATAACCCAGTGACCACGAGTTACCTTCAGGGGGCTCTCTCTTCCAATACTCTTAAGTCCAAGCTCAGCATTTTGGTTAAGAGCAAGGATTAAGAACCCAGGAGAATATTATTAGAATGTTGGCTTCCTCAATGCCTCTGGGCCTTTGAAGAAGTTCACTTCTCTGGACCTTCATTTTCTTCTTGATTACATTCTGCTGATGAATCCTTGTGCATGTTAAGTGTGCATCTGCTGTGGTCATTCCTCCAAAAGCTAGAAGTGGATTGATTTACCATATGATCCATTCACCCTATGGGTGTGTACCCCATAGAATGGAAAATCGGATCTCAAAGAGATATTTGTGTTCAAAAGAGTATTATCACAACAGCTGAAAGTTGGAAGCAACCCAAATGTCCTTTCATGAAAGAATGGATAAGCACCATGTGGTCTATATATGTAGTGGAATATTATGCAGCCTTAAAAAGACAGGAAATTCTGATGTGTGCTACAACATGGAGGAACCTTGAGGATACTATGCTAAGTAACCTCAGGCAATAACAAGAAGACAAATACCGCATGATTCCACTTCTGTGAACTTCCGAGAGTTATCAAATTATAGAGACAGAAAGCAGGATGGTGGTTTTCCAGGGGCTGGGGTGAAGGGGGAAGTGGAGAGTTATCATAAAATGGGGATAAAGTTTTAGTTTTACAGGATGAAAAATGATCTAGAGATTGGCTGCACGACAATGTAAGTATACTTAACATTATTGAACTGTATACCTAAAATTTTTTAAAATTGGAAGATAATTGCTTCACAATGTTGTGTTGGTTTCTGCCGTACAACAATACAAATCGGCTATAACTATATATCTGTTCCTCTCCCTCTTGACCTTCCCTCCCATCCCCCCTATCCCACCCCTCTAGGTCATCACAGAGTGTCAGACTGGGCTCCCCATGTTATACAGCAGCTTCACACTAGCTATCTATTTCTCACATGACAGTGTATACATGTCAGTGTTACTTCCTCAACCTGTCTCCCCTTCTTCTTCCCCAGCTGTACACTTAAAATAATTAAGATGGTTAATTTATGTCATGAGTATCTCACAACCATTTAAGAAATTGCTGCCAATGATAAATAATACAGCCAGCTTCACAGGGTTCCCAGGTGTAGAAAACCCAAAAGTGAGTTAATATAAATTACCATGCAGTTGTCCTCTGCACATACCAAAATCCAATCAGTACAGTTGCTCAAATATCCACAGAGGAGGAACCCATAAATTTGGAGGGCCAACAGCATACAGGAGCCTGAAATCAGTGATTCATATGATGGAAACCCTATATAAAAGTAATCTTTTTAAAACAACAATTTAAGCTTTTTATTTTGTATTGTGATATAGCCAATTAATAATGTTGTGATAGTTCCAGACGGACAGCAAAGGGACTCAGTCACACATGTATCCATTCTCTCCCAAACTTCCCTCCCATCCAGGCTGCCCCATAACACTGAGCAGAGTTCCCTGTGCTATACAGTGGGTCCTTGTTGGTTTTCCATTTTAAATATGGCAGTGTGTGCTTGTCAACCCAAACTCCCTTCCCCCCATCCTAAAGGTATCCTTTCATATCATTTGAACATCAGTCTAAAAAGAGTTTCCCAACTTTCAGACTTGATCCAACCCTCCACCCCACCCCTTCTCTCACAAACACAACAGCTCCCAGCTCTTGTTTTCATCTGGAAAACTGGTCTCTCTACCCTCAGAGCCGGGCTGACCTCCCTGCACTCTGGAGTTGCAGAGGTCTCTTTGGGAGGATGTGAACTCACCACCCAGTCTTCCAAAGAAGAGGGTGACCCAAGACTTACTGGATCCTTGGAGCAGAGCCTGGAGCAGTGGGTCAGTCAATGAAGCTGAGGTTAAGCTGTGTGGGGCTGGAGCTGAGACATCTCTAAAAACCAAAGCAGGGAGTCCTGAGCACAGAAGATAGCCCTCACCCCCGGGTTGTTGGGGTGGGGATGGGGTTGGGCGGGCAGGGAGCACCTACCGTGTTGGTATCAGCCCCGAGTCTTCTGTGGTTACCCTCAGGGGAGGGTCCGAATTTCTTATATCTTAAAATACATATTGCATTACATTTACCATTTCAGCCATCTTTAACTGTGCAGTTTGGTCATGTTAAGTACATTCACATTTTGTGTAACCAAACTCCAAGACTTTTTTCATCTGGCAAAATGAAACTCTACCCATTCAACAAATGGGATCCTGTCAAAAACCACTCTACTTTTTGTCTCTATTCATGACCACTCCAGGTACTTCATTTAAGTGGAGTCATGTCGTATTTGTCATTTCTTGTCACACTTCTTTTACTTACTACAATGTCCACTAGGTCATCTGCACTGTAGCTAATGTTATATTTCCTTTAAAAATTTTTTTTATTTATTTTAATTGGAGGCAAATTACTTTACAATATTGTGGTGGTTTTTCCCATACATTCACATGAATCAGCCATGGGTATACATGTGTTCCCCATCCTGAACCCCCTTCCCACCTCCCTTCCCATCCCCTCCCTCAGGGTCATCCCAGTGCACCAGCCCTGAGCACCCTGTCTCATGCATCGAACCTGGACTGGCGATCTATTTCACATATGATAATATACATGCTTCAATGTTATTCTCTCAAATCATCCCACTCTCGCCCTTGTCCACAGAGTCCAAAAGTCTGTTCTTTACATCTGTGTTTCCCTTGCTGTCTTGCATATAGGGTCATCATTACCATCTTTCTAAATTCCATATATATGCGTTAGTATACTGTATTGGTGTTTTTCCTTCTGGCTTACTTCACTCTGTATAATAGGCTCCAGTTTCATCCACCTCATTAGAACAGATTCAAATACATTCTTTTTAACAGCTGAGTAATATTCCATTGTGTATATATACCACAGCTTTCTTATCCATTCATCTGCCCATGGACATCTAGGTTGCTTCCATGTCCTGGCTATTGTAAACAGTGCTGCAAGACACTGGGGTACACATGTCTCTTTCTTTTTTTTTTATATTTGATTCTTTTTAAAATTTATTTTGAAAAAATTTTATTTTATTTAACTTTACCATATTGTATTGGTTTTGCCATATATCAAAATGAATCTGCCACAGGTATACATGTGCCCCCCATCCTGAACCCTCCTCCCTCCTCCCTCCCCATACCATCCCTCTGGGTCGTCCCAGTGCACCAGCCCCAAGCATCCAGTATCGTGCATCGAACCTGGACTGGTGACTCGTTTCATATATGATATTATACATATTTCAATGACATTCTCCCAAATCATCCTACCCTCTCCCTCTCCCACAGAGTCCAAAAGACTGTTCTATACATCAGTGTCTCTTTTGCTGTCTCATATACAGGGTTGTTGTTACCATCTTTCTAAATTCCATGTTTATGCATTAGTATACTGTACTGGTGTTTTTCTTTCTGGCTTACTTCACTCTGTATAATAGGCTCCAGTTTCATCCACCTCATTAGAACTGATTCAAATGTATTCTTTTTAATGGCTGAGTAATATTCCATTGTGTATATGTACCACAGCTTTCTTATCCATTCATCTGCTGATGGACATCTAGGCTCCTTCCATGTCCTGGCTATTATAAACAGTGCTGCAATGAACATTGGGGTACACGTGTCTCTTTCAATTCTGGTTTCCTTGGTGTGTGTGCCCAGCAGTGGGATTGCTGAGTCATATGGCATTTCTATTTCAAGTCTTTAAAGGAATTTCCACACTGTTCCCCATAGTGGCTGTACTAGTTTGCATTCTCACCAACAGTGTAAGAAGGTTCCCTTTCTCTGCACCCTCTCCAGCATCCATTGTTTTAGACTTTTTGATAGCAGCCATTCTGATCAGTGTGAGATGGTACTTCATTGTGGTTTTGATTTGCATTTCTCTGATAATGAGTGATGCTGAGCATCTTTTGATGTGTTTGTTAGCCATCTGTATGTCTTCCTTGGAGAAATGTCTGTTTAGTTCTTTGCCCAATTTTTTGATTGGGTCATTTATTTTTCTGGAATTGAGCTGCAGGGGCTGCTTGCATATTTTTGAGATTAATTCTTTGTCAGTTGCTTCATTTGCTATTACTTTCTACCATTCTGAAGGCTGTCTTTTCATCTTGCTTATAGTTTCCTTCATTGTGCAAAAGCTTTTCAGTTTAATTAGGTCCCCTTTGTTTACTTTTGCTTTTATTTCCATTACTCTGGGTGGTGGGTCATAGAGGATCTTGCTGTGATTATGTCAGTGAGTGTTTTGCCTATGCTTTACTCTAGGAGTTTTATAGTTTCTGGTCTTACATTTAGATCTTTAATCCATTTTGAGTTTAGTTTTGTGTATGGTGTTAGAAAGTGTTCTAGTTTCATTCTTTTACAAGTGGTTGACCAGTTTCCCCAGCACCACTTGTTAAAGAGATTGTCTTTTCTCCATTGTATGTTCTTGCCTCCTTTGTTAAAGATAAGGTGTCCATAGGTGCATGGATATATCTCTGGGCTTTCTATTTTGTCCCATTGATCTATATTTCTGTCTTTGTGCCTGTACCATACTGTCTTGATGACTGTAGCTTTGTAGTATAGTCTGAAGTCAAGCAGGTTGATTCCACCAGTTTCATTCTTCTATCTCAAGATTGCTTTGGCTATTTGGGGTTTTTAAATTTCCATACAAATTGTGAAATTATTTGTTCTAGTTCTCTGAAAAATACCGTTGGTAGCTTGATAGGGATTGCATTGAATCTGTAGATTGCTTTAGGTAGTACACTCATTTTCACTATATTGATTCTTCCAATCCATGAACATGATATATTTCTCCAACTATTTGTATCCTCTTTGATTTCTTTCATCAGTGTCTTATAGTTTTCTGTTTATAGGTATTTTGTTTCTTTAGGTAGATTTATTCCTAAGTATTTTGTTCTTTTCATTGCAATGGTGAACAGGATTGTTTCCTTAATTTCACTTTCTGTTTTCTCATTGTTAGTGTATAGGAATACAAGGGATTTCTGTGTGTTAATTTTATATCCTGCAGCTTTACTATACTGATTAGCTCTAGTAATTTTCTGGTGGAGTCTTTAGGGTTTTCTATGTAGAGGATCACATCATCTGCAAACAGTGAGAGTTTTCTTTTCCAATCTGGATTCCTTTTATTTCTTTTTCTTCTCTGACTGCTGTGGCTAAAACTTCAAAAACCATGTTGAATTGTAGTGGTGAGAATGGGCACCCTTGCCTTGTTCCTGACTCTAGGGGAAATGCTTTCAATTTTTCACCATTGAGGATAATGTTTGTTGTGGGTTTATCATATATGGCTTTTATTATGCTGAGGTATGTTCCTTCTATGCCTGCTTTCCGGAGGGTTTTTTTTATAATCATAAGTGGATGTTGAATTATGTCAAAGGCTTTCTCTGCATCTATTGAGATAATCATATGGTTTTTATCTTTCAATTTGTTAAAGTGGTGTATTACATTGATTGATTTGTGGATATTAGAGAATCCTTTCTTCCTGGGATAAAGCCCACTTGGTCATGATGTATGATCTTTTTAATATGTTGTTGGATTTTGTTTGCTAGAATTTTGTTAAGGATTTTTGCATCTATGTTCATCATTGATATTGGCCTGTAGTTTTCTTTCTTTTGTGGCATCTTTGTCTGCTTTTGGTATTAGGGTAATGGTGGCCTCACAGAATGAGTTTGGAAGTTTACCTTTCTCTGCAATTTTCTGGAACAGTTTGAGTACGGTAGGTGTTAGCTCTTCTTTAAATTTTTGGTAGAATTCAGCTGTGAAGCTGCCTGGTCTTGGGCTTTTGCTTGCTGGAACATTTCTGATTACAGTTTCAATTTCCATGCTTGTGATGGGTCTGTTAAGATTTTCTATTTCTTCCTGGTTCAGTTTTGGAAAGTTATACTTTTCTAAGACTTTGTCCATTTCTTCCAAATTGTCCATTTTATTTGCATATAGTTGCTGATAGTAGTCTCTTATGATCCTTTGTATTTCTGTGTTGTTTGTTGTGATTTCTCCATTTTCATTTCTAGTTTTATTGATTTGATTCTTCTCCCTTTGTTTCTTGATGAGTCTGGCTAATGGTTTGTCAATTTTATTTATCTTTTCAAAGAACCAGCTTTTAGCTTTGTTGATTTTTGCTATGGTCTCTTTTGTTTCTTTTTTCATTTCTTTCTGCCCTAATTTTTAAGATTTCTTTCCTTCTACTAACCCTGGGATTTTTCATTTCTTCCTTTTCTAGTTGATTTAGGTGTAGAGTTAGGTTATTTATTTGACTGTTTCCTTGTTTCCTGAGGTAAGCCTGTACTGCTATGAAGCTTCCCCTTAGCACTGCTTTTACAGTGTCCCATAGGTTTTGGATTGTTGTATTTTCATTTTCATTAATTTCTATGCATATTTTTATTTCTTTTTTATTTCATCTGTGATTTGTTGGTTATTCAGAAGCATGTTGTTTAGCCTCCATATGTTGGAATTTTTAATAGTTTTTTTTTTCCCTGTAATTGACATCTAATCTTACTGTGTTGTGGTCAGAAAAGATGATTGGAATGATTTCGATTTTTAAAAAATTTATCAAGGCTAGATTTATGGCCCAGGATGTGATCTATCTTGGAGAGGATTCTGTGTGCACTTGAGAAAAAGCTGAAATTCACTGTTTTGGGGTGAAATGTCCAATAGATATCAATTAGGGCTAACTGGTCCATTGTGTCATCTAAAGTTTGTGTTTCCTTGTTAATTTTCTGTGTAGTTGATCTGTCCATAGGTGCAAGTGGGGTATTAAAGTTTCCCACTGTTATTGTGTTATTGTTAATTTCCTCTTTCATACTTGTTAGCATTTGCCTTACATGTTGTGGTGCTCTTATGTTGGGTGCGTATATATTTATAATTGTTATATCTTCTTCTTGGATTGATCCTTTAATCATTATGTAATGTTTTTCTTTGTTTCTTTTCACAGCCTTTATTTTAAAGTCTATTTTATCTGATGTGAGTATTGCTACTCCTGCCTTTTTTTGGTCTCCATTTGTGTGAAATATCTTTTTGCAGCCCTTCACTTCCAGTCTGTATGTGTCCCTTGTTTTGAGGTGGGTCTATTGTAGACAGCATATTTAGGGGTCTTGCTTTTGTATCCATTCAGTCAGTATTTGTCTTTTGGTTGGGGCATTCAACCCATTTACATTTAAGGTAATTATGCAGAGTTCCAAAGAATAGCAAGGAGAGATAAAAAAACCTTCCTCAGTGATCAATGCAAAGAAATAGAGGAAAACAAACAGAATGGGAAAGACTAGAGATCTCTTCAAGAAAATTAGAGATACCAAGGGAATACTTCATGCAAAGATGGGCTCGATAAAGGGCAGAAATGCTATGGACCTAAGAGAAGCAGAAGATATTAAGAAGAGGTGGCAATAATACACAGAAGAACTGTACAAAAAAGATCTTCATGACCCAGATAATCACAGTGGTGCGATCACTCACCTAGAGCCAGACATTTTGGAATGTGAAGTCAAGTGGGCCTTAGAAAGCACCACTACGAACAAAGCTAGTGGAGGTGATGGCATTCCAGTTGAGCTATTTCAAATTCTGAAAGATGATGCTGTGAAAGTGCTGCACTCAATATGCCAGCAAATTTGGAAAACTCAGCAGTGGCGACAGGACTGGAAAAGGTCAGTTTCATTCCAATTACAAAGAAAGGCAATGCCAAAGAATGCTCAAACTACCACAAAATTGCACTCATCTCACATGTTAGTAAAGTAATGCTCAAAATTCTCCAAGCCAGGCTTCAGCAATACGTGAACTGTGAACTTCCAGATGTTCAAGCTGGTTTTATAAAAGGCAGATGAACCAGAGATCAAATTGCCAACATCCGCTGGATCATTGAAAAAGCAAGAGAGTTCCAGAAAAAAACATCTATTTTTGCTTTACTGACTATGCCAAAGCCTTTGACTGTGTGGATCACAATAAACTGTGGAAATTTCTGAAAGAGATGGGAATACCAGACCACCTGACCTGCCTCATGAGAAACCTATATGCAGGTCATGAAGCAATAGTTAGAACTGGACATGGAACAACAGACTGGTTCCAAACAGAAAAAGGAGTACGTCAAGGCTGTATATTGTCATCCTGCTTATTTAACTTATATGCAGAGTACCTCATGAGAAACGCTGAGCTGGAAGAAGCACAAGCTTGAATCAAGATTGCCAGGATGCGGGGAGCGAGCTCCGCCTCTGGCAAAGGTCATGAGGAAGGAGGCTTGGCATACGCAAAGGCGGGATCAAGCCTCAGGAGTCTCCCTGGAAATTCTCGAGCAATCTACCCCCAAAACCAGAGTCTGCCTACTTTCTGCTTTGTGCTTTCACCTACACCTCTGACTTTACGGGGGGCTGTCCCCCACTACCTCTCTGAAAAAAGTTAGCTTACAGCTCCAGTTAATAATTCCTGGGTGTGACAGTGTTTAACTTACAAACTCCTTTGGAAATCCTCTAGCCTGCCTGAATAGGTTTTTCCGGCCACATGTGATTGTTCAGAGCCTCCCAACTGTGAGAGGCAGGAGATGTTCTAAACTGTCTAAACACAGATTCTTTTGAGTAGTTAAAAGATTGATTAGAAATTGTATTGGTGAAGGGATTTTCACTTGTTGGGCCAATGTTTGCTGCTAAGTCTCCATATCCCTTACCTGCTGTGTCCCTGGCAGTGTATTGGTTAATATAATTGGTGTAAATAGTAGCTTTAATGTTTGTAACCTGGGACCCTTGAGTTAATTCTTTTTCTTGTTGTAGCCCACCACACCTTTGCTCTGTAGGAATGCAACTTTATCTAATGCTTTTGGAGGGTGGCTCCTGACCAATCACCTTTAGAGAAAAATAAGTTTTCTGAAGAAAAGGTCTTAAAATGTTAACAGGCCTCCGGGCCAGAAGATGATGCAAATCACCTAAGCTTTTGCATATGATAAGTTTGCAGGAAGAAAGCCTGGTTTGCTGCAAGACTCTACCCCTTCCCCCATTATCCTCTGTGCATAACTTAAGGTATAAAAACTACTTTGAAAAATAAAGTGCGGGCCTTGTTCACCGAAACTTGGTCTCACCATGTCGTTCTTTCTCTTACCTTCTGGCTGAATTATTCAGCCTCTTTTCTCCACTGAATTTCCTCACTGAGCTATCCTTATTTCAGCCTCTTTTCTTCACTGAATTTTCCTACTGAGCTATCCTCATTCTATTACTCTTTATATCCTTAATTAACATTTAATTAAGCAATTGTTTCCTGATCTTCGCCTACGCCGTCTCTCCTTCGAATACCCTGGATCAGCCGGGGCTGGTCTCCGGCACCAGGAGATATATCAATCACCTTAGATATGCAGATGACACCACCCTCATGGCAGAAAGTGAAGAGGAACTAAAAAGCCTCTTGATGAAAGTGAAAGTGGAGAGTGAAAAAATTGGCTTAAAGTTCAACATTCAGAAAACTAAGATCATGGCGTCTGGTCCCATCACTTTATGGGAAATAGATGGGGAAACAGTGTCAGACTTTATTTTTTTGAGCTCCAAAATCACTGCAAATGGTGACTGCAGCCATGAAATTAAAAGACGCTTACTCCTTGGAAGGAAAGTTATGACCAACCTAGATAGCATATTGAAAAGCAGAGACATTACTTTGCCAACAAAGGTCCATCTAGTTAAGACTATGGTTTTTCCAGGGGTCATGTGTGGATGTGAGAGTTGGACTGTGAGGAAAGTTGAGCGCTGAAGAATTGATGCTTTTGAACCGTGGTGTTGGAGAAGACTCTTGAGAGTCCCTTGGACTGCAAGGAGATCCAACCAGTCCATCCTAAAGGAGACTAGTCCTGGGTGTTCATTGGAAGGACTGATGCTGAGGTTGAAACTTGAATACTTTGGCCACCTCATGCGAAGAGTTGACTCATTGGAAAAGACTCTAATGCTGGGAGGGATTGGAGGCAGGAGGAGAAGGGGACTACAGAGGATGACAGGATTGGATGGCATGACCAACTCTATGCACATGAGTTTGGGTGAACTCCGGGAGTTGGTGATGGACAAGGAGGCCTGGCGTGCTGCGATTTATGGGGTTGCAAAGAGTCAGACATGACAGAGCAATTGAACTGAGCTGAACTGAAGTGATGATCTCATTGCCATTTACTTTTTTTTTTTTGGTTTGTGTTTATACACCTTTTCTGTGTTTCCTGTCTGGAGAAGATACTTTAAGATTTGTTGAAGAGCTGGTTTGGTGGTGCTGAATTCTCTCAGCTTTTGCTTGTCTGTAAAGCTTTTGATTCTCCTTCATATTTGAATCGGAGAAGGCAATGGCACCCTATTCCAGTACTCTTGCCTGGAAAATCCCATGGACGGAGGAGCCTGGCGGGCTGCAGTCCATGGCGTCCCTAAGAGTCAGACACGACTGAGCGGCTTCCCTTTCACTTTTCACTTTCATGCATTGGAGATAGAAATGGCAACCCACTCCAGCGTTCTTGCCTAGAGAATCCCAGGGACCAGTGGGGCCTGGTGGGATGCCGTCTATGGGGTCGCACAGAGTCGGACACAACTGAAGCGACTTAGCAGCAGCATATTTGAATGAGATCCTTGCTGGGTACAGTCATCTGAATTGTAGGTTTTTCTCTTTCATCACTTTAAGTATGTCCTGCTATTCCCTTCTGGTCTGAAGAGTTTCTATTTAAAGATCAGTTGTTATCCTTATGGGAATCCCCTTTTGTGTTATTTATTGTTTTTCCCTTGCTGCTTTTAATATTTGTTCTTTGTGCTTGATCTTCGTTAATTTGATTAATATGTGTCTTGGGATGTTTTGCCTTGGGTTTATCCTGTTTGGGACTCTTGGTTTCTTGTGCTTTGGTGGCTATTTCCTGTCCCGTTTTAGGGAAGTTTTCAACTATTAGCTCCTCAAGTATTTTTTCATGGCCTTTCTTTTTGTCTTCTTCTTCTGGGTCTCCTATGATTCGAATGTTGGGGCATTTAACATTGTCCCAGAGGTCTCTGAGGTTTTCCTCATTTCTTTTAATTCTTTTTTCCTCTCTGCATCATTTATTTTCACCATTCTATCTTCCACCTCATTTATCCTATCTTCTGCCTCAGTTATCCTACAGTTGGTTCCCTCCAGAGTGCTTTTGATCTCAGTTATTGCCTGGAGAATCCCAGGGACGGGGGAGCCTGGTGGGCTGCTGTCTATGGGGTCGCACAGAGTCGGACACGACTGAAGTGACTTAGCAGCAGCATTGCATTATACATTATTGATTAACTCTTTTTTATTTCTTCGGGGTCCTTGTTAAACATTTCTTGCATCTTCTCAATCCTTGTCTCCAGACTATTTATCTGTAACTCAATTTTGTTTTCAAGATTTTGGATCATTTTTACTCTCACTATTCCGAATTCTTTTTCAGGCAGACTACCTATCTCCTCTTCTTTTGTTTGGTTTGGTGGGCTTTTACCATGTTCCTTTACTTGTTGAATATTTCTCTGCCTTTTCAGCTTTTTAATAATTCTGTGTTTAGGGTGGCCTTTCCTGGAAGTTTGTGGTTCCTTTTTATTGTGAAGGTTCCTCCCTGTGGGTGGGGTTGGACGAGTGGCTTGTCAAGGTTTCCTGGTTAGGGAAGCTTGAGTCAATGTTCTGGTGGGTAGAGCTGGATCTCTTCTCTCTGGAGTGCAATGAAGTGTCCAGTAGTGAGTTTTGAGATGTCTGTGGGTTTGGTGTGATTTTTGGCCACCTGTATTTTAGTGCTCAGGTTTATGTTCCTGTGATGTTGGAAAATTAGCTTGGTATGTCTTGCTCGGAAACTTTTTGGCTCTTGGGTGGATCTTGGTTTCAGTTTAGTTATGGAGGCTTTTGCATGAGCTTTTATCAATTAATGTTCCCTGGAGTCAAGAGTTCTCTGGTGTTCTCAAGTTTTGGATTTAAGCCTCCTGCCTCTGGCTTTCAGTCTTATTCTTAAAGTAGCCTCAAGACTTCTCCATCCATATAGCACTGATGATAAACGATTTAGGTTAATGGTGAAAAGATTCTCCACAGTGAGGGACACCCAGAGAGGTTCATAGAGTTACATGGAGAAGAGAAGAGGGACGAGGGAGATAGAGGTGACCAGGAGGAGAAGAGGGGGAATCAAAAGGGGGGAGAGTAATCCAGCCAGTAATCAATTCCCTATGTGCTCTCTATAGTCTGGAACACTCAGAGAGGTTCATGGAGTTACATAGAGAATAGAAAAGGGAGGAAGGAGATAGAGGTGACCTGGGGGAGAGGAGGAGGGTCAAAGGAGAGAGACCAATATAGCCAGTAATCAGTTCCCTAAGTGTTCTCCACAGCCTGGAGCACCCAAAGAGATTCACAGAGTTAAGTAGAGAAGAAAAGGGGGAGGGAGGAGATAGAGGTGACCTGGGGGAGAAAAAGGTGAGTCAAAAGGGGAAAGAGCAATCAAGCCAGTAATCACACTCCTAAGTAAAAATAGGTACTGAAGTTTGGATTCTTAAAGGTACAAAATTGATAACAAATACCAAAAAAACCCCAAACAACAACAACAAACAAACAAACAAAAACCCCCCACAAAGGTTAAAAATCTAGAGTAGAGGTTAGACTCTCAAAAATAAAATATTAAAAAAAACAACCAACAAAATTGCAAAAATTATAAAATATATATATATATATATGAAATTTGCTTTAAAATAGGGTCTTTTTTTAAAACAAGGTAATAGCAGTAGGTTTTTTAAAATGAAAATTAAAGTAGTAATAAAGAACTTAAAAGTAAAAAAATGATCATAGTAAAATATATCTAGGAATTTCTCTGGAGCTGTTGAGGGCAGTGTGGCATCAGTTCAGTTTCAGATAGTTTCTTGTTCCAGTTTATACTTCTTCTCAAAGTCTATAGGCCCCTTCCAATGTAGTCAGTGCTAACTACAGGGTTTTAATCTGTTGCACCTGTCACTTCCAAAGTGGTTCCCTTTTCTTTGTTTATTTTGGCTTCCTCTGTTTGCAAGTCTCTTCAGTGTCTAATTTCCACCCTGACACAGGGGGTGAAGGTGGTCACTTATTTAGGTTCACTTGTTCAGTTGTGCTTTGGGGAGGGAGAAACACTCTAAACAAATATCACTGGCATGTTTGGGGAGTGCTCTCAGTGTCTGGGCCACACTGGGTTTGCCCCCGCTCACAGAGCCTGTGCTTTCCCAGTCTACACTGCTCAGGCTCCAGGTTGCTCTGAAGGGGAACTTTACAAAATAGGCTCTGGGTTGCATGCCCTTCCCAAGTCTAAGCTGCTCAGGTTCAGGTTCTCGGGTACTCCACGAAGGCACAGACTCGGTTGGGCCTACGTTTTGTGCCCTTCCCAGGTCCAAGCAGCTCAGGAGACCAGGTGCTTGGGGAGCGCACTCTCCCCAGGTGGGCTGTGCAGCTTATCACCTCCCTGGTCCCAGCCATTTGGTTTCCTGGGTTTGCCACCAGAGCACCATCTCAAGTGTGCCATGTATCTCCTCAGGGGAGCTGATCTCTGTCTGTGACCCTCTTGGCGAATGTCAGCTGTCCAGGATCCCAGGAAGACTTGGTTAGCAACTGGGAGCCTGCTTGCAGTTTGGTAGAGGATGTCATATCTGGGGGCCAAGATTTCCCCTCTCCTCCCGGCTCTGGCTACCGCCCACCCGCCTCTCTGCCTCCAGCGGAGGGATGGGGCCGTCCACAACTGGTTAGCTCTCCTCTGGTATTTGCTCAGTCCTTTGTTCTGTGAGCAGGCCAGGGTGTGCTTCAGGTTAGAGCTTTTTGCGGGAAAGTTCTCTCTCTCTCTTTTTATTTCCTCTCTGGCTATCCCACACTTTGGGTTGCTAATTCACATTAGCTCCCTCAGATTGTCTTCAGGGCATCCAGGCCCAGTCCTTACCCTAAGTAATGCAGCCTGCGCCTCCCTGTTCAGCCCCCACTCGCTGCTGGTGGACGCGAGCATCTGGGCTACTTCTCCACTGGGAGTTGCGGTTAGGCGCATAATCTGTAGTTCTTTTTTTTTTTTTTTTTTTCCGTTTTGGTTATGTTGCCTTCTGAGATTCAAAACTCCCCACAGACCCATTGGTGAGAGGATTTCCTGGTGTTTGGAAACTTCTCCTCCTTCACGACTCCCTCCCCAGGATGGGTCTCTGTCCTTAAGTCTTTTTTCTCTTTTATTTTGTCCTACCTCCTTTCGAAGAGAATGGGCTACCTTTCCAGGTGCCTTGTCTCCTCCACCAGTGTTGTTTTGTGGAATTTATTCAGCGTTCATATGATTTTTTGATGAATTTGTGGGGGAGAAACTGGTCTCTCCATCCAATTCCTTCACCATCTTCAACCTCCTCTATTTCTTTCATTAAAAAACATTAAAAATTTTTTATTTTTGGCTGTGCTGGGTCTTTGTTGCAGCTGGCACTCTTTATTTAGTTGCAGCTCTCAGACTTTCTCTGTAGCATGTGGGATCTTAGTTCGCTGACTGGGGATTGAACCTAGATATGCTGCATGCAAGGAAGATTCTTAACCACTAGACCATCAGGGAAGTCCCTTCCCTTCTTTTTAAATGCTGAATAATACTTTATTATTGGTATATACCATATTTGGCTTACTTTTTCTTTGGTCAATGGATACTTGGATTGCTTTCATGATTTAAATGTTGTGAATAGAGCTGCTATGAACATGAATGTACAGATATCTTTTCCAGGGTGTGGTTTCAATTCTTCTGGGTATATCCTCAGAGGTAGAATTGCTGGATCATATGGCTCTAAGATTTTTATTTGCTTGTGATGGAGAAGATGAACTGTGTGTGAACTAAGACAGCCTGTCAGACCCTCACAGATCATCTGCTTTAACCACTGAGGTAAAGAAAATCTGTTTTGAAGATATGAATGAACAAATCCCTTCTCATGGTGTCTGCATTAATACTCCCTGAAAGATAATGTTCCCTTCCCAGACACCAGAGTCCTGCTGTCTCACTGTCTATGTACTAAGTCTGTCTCTTTTGAAACCTTGAAGGAATGCACTCTGTCGTGTTGATGTGTGTGCTTTGTTTGGTGTAAGACTGTGCTGGAAGCCGTGCTTAAGCAGAGCAGGTCCTCAGAGCTCTCGGAGAGGGGGCCTCCTAAGCTATAGTCCTCAGTGTGAGTCAAATAAAACCTTTCCATCTCTATTGTGTTTCTTGATTATTTCCAGGGACACTTGAATTCATTGATCATCAAGGACCCTAAGTAGAACTGGGGACCCACTCACACTCCTCCTCCTGCCCAGTCCTCTCATACGAATCAACTCCCCACAGCCTGCACCTGACCTGAGACACTCCAGTGTGGGGGACCCCCAAGCCCAGCTGAACCCCAACCAGGAGAAGGGGGGTTTACAATCTCTGATATGAATTCAAGCAACAAAAGCATTGTACACGTGTCGTGTCTGCACCCAGCCTTGTATGGGATGGTTGTAAAGGGATGGAGTAGGCTAAAGGGGAGTGTGACTTGGTCTCCTTCAAGGAGTCTGTTTTCTGGGAAGACTGAGAACCAAGGCTGCTGCTACTGCTGCTGCTGCTGCTAAGTCGCTTCAGTCATGTCCGACTCTGTGCGGTCCCATAGACGGCAGCCCACCAGGCTCCACCGACCCTGGGATTCTCCTGGAAAGAGTATTGGAGTGGGTTGCCATTTCCTTCTCCAAGGCAGGAAAGGGAAATATGCTGTAAGAGATGAAAAGCACTATGTCTCACAGAAGGGAAAAAAATCGGGAGTCGGAGGGAAGGGATGAGCGAGTGAGTGAGGGGTTAATGAGTGGACAAGATTCTGACATACAACAAGTGACACATTTGCTGAAACACTGGCCAGAGACTGTCACTGTGGAATTTACATGTCATAGTTGAAGCTTACATTAACTTCTTCTTCTTCTTCTTTTTTTTTTTACTGTGAAGTAGCGGTCCAGCTTTATCTATTTGCATGTGGATGTATACTTGTCTGAACACTATTGTTGATGAGACTATCTTTTACTCATTGTATTGTCTTGGTTCCCATGGGTTAAATGAACCATAACTGTATAAGTATTTGTCTCAGGACTGTCGATTCTATCCCATTGATCTAAGTGTCTGTCCTTGAAAAGCCAACTCCACAAAAGGAATGAAGCAGCTTAAGCTGTTCTGGCGAGTTTTAGTTGGTTGTGCGGGGATCCTCTTGAACCCAGAGTTTTTAGGAAGATTACTTTAAAGGGAAAACATCTGAGATGCAACGGATGCAGAAAGAAGCCTTCTCTGAGTTTCTCTCATCTGACTCAAAGCAGACAATTCTGGGAATTAAAGGGGTAATAAACTCCTTAGTGGAGAGGCTGCTCCCAAGAGGATGAAGGTGAGTAAAACTGTGACTATAATTCTATACTATGCTTTTGTATTTGTAGTAGACACCTCCTTCCATTTTTAGTGGTTACCTTTGGAGTTATTTTCTGGGATTTTCTCTGTCTTTGTATCATTACACTTATTTCACTCTTTCTGCTCCCTCTTGTGGGATAACTGTTTTTAATAATTTTAAATTAATTGATTAATTAAGTGTGTCTGCCCTGGATCTTGGTTACTGCACAGTCTTTCCCTAGTTGTGGTGCACGGGCTTCTCCTTGGGTGGCTTCTCTTGCTGCAGAGCACAGGCTGCAGTAGTTGTGGCATGTGGGCTTAGTTGCCCCGTGGCATATGGGGTCCTCCCAGGCAGGGGACTGAACCTGGGTCCTCTGCCTTGGCAGGCGGATTCTTAACCACTGAGCCACCAGGGAGGCCTTGTGGGAGAATTCTGAAGCTTTTCTGTCTCTCTGCTCTGACAACCCACCAGGCTGCCTCCTGGAAACCTGTCTCTGGATTTCCAGAAGGTGGCTCTAGAGCTCCAGTCTGTGGGCACCCTCGCCCAGAGCGGGGACTGGTTTTCTAAGCCTGCGTCTGGTCTACCCGAGATCCTCAGGATGTTGCAGGGGAGGGACCCCAAGGAGCCCCAGAAGAGTCGGGGGAGGTGTGGGTCCAGCACTCAGGGTACTGAGGGTGCCTGTGGATGCAGCAGAGAGATTCTCCGCTGTGGTGCTCCCAGAGGTATGCGATTGGACTCCCTGAGAAAAGCAATCCCTTTCATGCCCTTTGAAATGTTTATCTGTGT
This sequence comes from Bos indicus x Bos taurus, assembly GCF_003369695.1. NCBI lineage: Eukaryota > Metazoa > Chordata > Mammalia > Artiodactyla > Bovidae > Bos > Bos indicus x Bos taurus. The sequence goes on from NC_040093.1 coordinate 4,335,887, forward strand.
CTTTCCAAATATTTTTCCTCTCCCTCTTCATGGAGGTCCTGTCTCACGTCTCTGATGCTGCTGTAGATGTTGTCCTTCTCAGGTGTCTGCTGCGATGTCCTGGAGAACTAGGGTAGCTGAGCACTCACTCATCACTCCCCTTTTCTGTGGAGGGATGTTTCCTTGCGTGGGGAAGGGAAAAGATTCTCTCACCTCCATCTTTGGTTTGATCAGACTTGGTTTGGTTTTTTTTTTGGAGTGCCAGAACCTCTCTGCAGGAAAGCTGACCTTCTACAAGTTCTCTCTCACACGTGAGAATCTGCCAGATCAGAATCCGTGTCTCCTGCCTTGGCAGGCAGATTTACCACTGAGCCACCAAAGAAGCCCCAAATGAAATATTTTTTGACCTCTAGCTATTCTAGGGATTTTTCAGAGAGCTCCTAAAACATCTCAAAGAATGATACTGACCTCATTACAATTAGGCATACTGGCACATGTAATTACATGGGTACCATCAGCAGATTCCCTGTAAGAGGGCAGAGCAACCCACTCCAGTAGTTTTGCCTGGGGAATCCCATGGACAGAGGAGCCTTTCGGGCTATAGTCTGTTGGGTCTCGAAGAGTCGGACACAACTGAAGTGACTGACCACAAAAGCATTTTAAAATAAGTGATGATAAACCTTCTTAGGTTATATTGGAAGGATAAATCTTATTAATATGTGTTCTAAAAATTATATGAAATTCCTAAAAATCTGATATGTCCTGGTAAATTATCAGTCACAATTCAGGATATTATCCTAAAAATCTGAATGTTACAGAAATAACCAAAATTCTCTTTTCTTTTTTCTTACTTTGATTGTTATTTAATTTTCCATCAACAGAGCCAAACACCCCAGCTCTGAAATTCCCATCTTACATAGGTTATGTAAGGACTCATCATGTGTCTTATTTCTCCACTTCTTTGCCAAGCCTTTAGAGGGTTAGAGGGAACATTAGGTGACTTTTCCAGGTTCACTTGGACAGTAAAGTGGGGAGGCATGGGGTGGGGGGAAAGGAATGTGTGATGCCTGGAAGGTGTCCATGTTGTACCCCTATCCCTGGAAAGAGAGCAGACCCTCAGTCATCTCCCAAACCCCTTCCTCACCTTCTTTCCCTGCTTATAACCACTCACTGACTTTCTGCGATCTGTGGGAACCATCCATTTAAATAACATATTCATGGAATAACACACTCATGATTTGCTCTTTCTCCTTCTTCTGCCAGCTGTTTCCCCCTCTCATCAATCTACACCAAGAATAATCATTAAAAAAAATCTTTCTTTCCATGAGATGCCCACCTACATCAATCACTTTATGATTTTCATATGAAAGTGAGATCAGATGAAGGGAAGAGGTTCCCCTCTCAAAGAACCCTTCACCACCTTCTCTTAACCCCTCTCTTCTCTCTCCTCTTCTCAATTTCTCTCTTCTTTTTTCTCTCCTGTGAAATGATCTAGCCATCACCAGCTATAAACATTGTTGTTTAGTCTCTAAGTCATGTCTGACTCTTTTTCAATCCCCTGGACCACAGCCCACCAGGCTCCTCTGTCCATGGGATTTTTCAGGCAAGAACACTGGAAGCAGTTGCTATCTCCTCCTCCAGGGGATCTTCCCAATTGAGGGATTGAATGTATCTCCTGCATTGGCAGGTAGATTCTTTACTATCCACTGGAGCCACCAGGGAAGACCAGTCGTAGACTAGACATGGCCTTAAAGTCTCATTTTCTGTTCCAAGTCATTTAACAAAATATTATTTTACCCAAACAAATACTGTGGTCTCCCTTTGATAATTACGGGTAAATAAAAAGTTCCCCATCTTGGGTCATGTAAAATATTACATGTACATATGATTCTTTCATTAAATATCTCATCAAATATAACTGAGCACTTATTGTATTTCAGACACTGTTTTAGCCACTGGGAAGCAAATGGTGGTCAAAAGTGTGAAGAGGTGAATGCATCTCTCTTCTTTCAAATTCATATGTTGAAGTCCTGGTCTCCAGGACTTCAGAAAGTGACTATATTTTGTGGGGGGCCTTAAAGAGGTAATTAAGATTAAATGAGGACATGAGGATGGGCCCTAACAAAGGATGACTATACCCATATGTCAAGAGGCTATTAGAATGCGAAGAGAGCATACAGAGACACCAAGAGGTGACAGATACAGCAAATAGTATTACAAGACAACTAGATACATTGATTTTAGATCAACAATGAACCTTAACACATATACTTTGATACATATATGACATATACATCTTTTGTGTGCATTAACTATACATCTTTTAATATATACATACACATGTACAAGCATATGTCATTTTATTGTGCTTTGCAGATGCTGCATTTTTTGCAAACTGAGGGTTTGTGGCAATTCTGGGTTGTCAGATGACACCTAGCATTTTTCATCAATAAAATACTTTTAAGTTAAAGTATTTACATTTTTTAGATAGAATATATGGCACACTGAATAGACTACAATGTAGTGTAAACATAAGTTTATACGCACTCAGTTCAGTGCACTCAGTCATGTCCAACTCTTTGTGACCCCATGAATCACAGCATGCTAGGCCTCTGTCCATCACCAACTCCTGGAGTCCACCCAAACCAAGGTCCATTGAGTCGGTTAAAAAAAAAATTTGAGTGATTCTCTTTAATGCCAGTTCTCTTCACTATGGTAGTCTGGAATCAAACCAGGAATATCTCAGAGGCATGCCTGCAGGGTCCTGTTGTGGTTGTTCAGTTGCTAAGTCATGTACAAGTCTTTGTGACCCTGTGGAATGCAGCACACCAGGTTCCTCTATCCTCCACTATGTGATGGAGATGTCCATTGCGTTAGTGATGCTATCTAAACATTTCATTGTCTGTTCCCTCTTCTCCTCCTGCCCTCAGTCTTTCCCAGAATCAGGGTCTTTTCCATTGAGTCAGCTCTGCACATCATGTGGCCAAAGTATTGGAGCTTCAACTTCAGCATCAATCCTTCAAATGAATATTCAGGATTGATTTCCTTTAGGGTTGACTGATTTCATCTCTTTGCAGTACAAGGGCCTCACAAGAGTCTTCTCCAGCACCACAGTTTTCAAAAGCATCAATTCTTCAGTGTTCAGCCTTCTTTATGGCCAAACTCTCACATCCATACATGACTACTGGAAAAACCATAGCTTTGACTAGACAGACTTTGTCGGCAAAGTAATCTCTCTGCTTTTTAATATGCTGTCTAGGTTTGTCGTAGCTTTCTTTTCAAGGAACAAGCATTCTTTAATTTCATGGCACAGTCACTGTCTGCAGTGATTTTGGAGCCAAAGAAGAGAAAATCTGTCACTGCTTCCACTTTCCTTTTATATTTGCCAGGAAGTGATGGGACCAGATGCTATGATCTTAGTTTTTTTGAATGTTGAGTATTAAGTCAGGCTTTCTGCTCTCCTCTTTCACCTTCATCAAGAGTCTTTTTATTTCCTCTTCACTTTCTGTCATTAGGATGGTATCATCTGAGGTTGTTGATACTTCTCCTGGCAATCTTGTTTCCAGCTCATGATTCATCCAGCCCAGCATTTTTCATGATGAATTCTGCATATAAGTTAAATAAGAGATGAACAACATTTGGCCTTAACATACTCCTTGCCAGTTTTGAACCACTCCACCATTCCATGTTGGATTCTAACTGTTGCTTCTTGACCTGCATACAGGTTTCTCAGGAGACAGGTAAGGTGGTCTGGTATTCCCATCTCTTTAAGGATATTCCACAGTTTGTTGTGATCCCCACAGTCAAAGGCTTTGCCATAGTTAATGGAGCAGAATTGATGTTTTTCTGGACTTCCCTTGCTTTCTCTGTGATCAAAAAAAATAGGCAATTTGATCTCTGGTTTGTCTGCCTTTTCTAAAGCCAGCTTGTATCTGGAAGTTGTCAGTTCACGTACTGTCGAAGTCTAGCTTAGGATTTTGAGCATTACCTTGCTAGGCTGTGAAATGAACACGGTCGTTTGGTAGTTTGAACATTCTTTGACATTACCCTTCTTGGGACTGGAATGAAAACTGACCTTTTACTTCAAATTTTTGATGACCTAATATTTAAAGTGTAAATCTTACACAATATATGATTACCTATGTTTCCTCCTCAAGTGGCCAGCTCTGTGCTCAGGCTGGAGATGGGAACAAGGAGTTGTTTCTCAGGTGCCAGGTTAACATTGTCTTTCTCCTGCTGGTTATGTTGTTGTACTTTCTTCGTGAAAATTGGTTTTGCTGCACACTTAAGAAGCATGTATTTTTCTGTATGTACATCATGCTTTGAAAAGCTTACTTAAAAATTAAAGTCACTTAGTCCACTGACAATAGAGACGGGGCTGTAGATGCATACACCTTCACTATCCATAGAGGCTGAAAGTGTTCATGTAGCAGAAGACACCTCCTATGTATGTAGGGATTCTACACAGCATCTATGACTGTGGTTAAGATGACTCAGGACTAGGGGTGTTTTTGTCAAGAGTCTGGGAGGTGGAGGCTGGTGGTTGTTGCTCATCATTCTCCTCCAGGCTGTGTCGGATCCCATATCCAAAGTATATGAGAAATCCTAGTAAGGAAGTGAGAAAATGAGAAGGATAAGTAGGCACTCTTCCTGGTACAAGTGTCTAATAGGCCTCCTATTATGGTGGCCAAGAAGCTTAGGGGAGCTCAGTTTGGGATCTGTTACTCAAGAGGGCTCTTTATCCCAGAAAGCCACTTACCAATCACATTCCAGATGCCAAATATGGCCCAGGTCCCAGAAGTTATCTGCATCATCAAGTAAATGTTCACAAAGATGCTCACCAGTGGGAGGACAGGCAGAGCAGGGACCTGTGGGATCCGTGGATTTAGCAGTTCCCCTCACCCCCTGGATGTTTAGACCATGAAGCGTGTTCACTCCAGGTGGACAGTTTGAGCACATAAGGTCACTTACCTTAAAATAAAGAGGAATGGGGTTCTGGGGCTGCCTCCAGATGATGACTGTGACCCCAATGATGAGCAGCAGCAGCAGCACAGCCACTGGTGTGTACCCAGAGCCTGCAGAGAACCCCTGACTGGACCACTGGACCACGATCAGGCTCAAGATTATCATCAGGAGAACTTCAGGGTCAAGGTGGAGGAGAACAGGTTCAACTTCAGAAGCTGAAGAAGTCAAGACCTTGGGTCACACCTCTCCCCAGGCTGCCCACCTCAGCAAGGGCCCTCATATCACCAAGCCTCCTCAGTTGACAAAATATACATTTCAACACCATACTGTCAATTTCAGAAAACGACCAAAGAGAAATCCCACTGCTCACCGAGTAGTGAGGCACATCCGTAGACAATCTGGCCAGATTTCCTAGTGGGGATGGTGCTGATAGGGAACCATAGACTCTTTAGAACATTTGAGTTTCTTGCTTCAGGTTCAGAGTCCAACGGATGTTCATCAAGGTCAGGCATCTCAATTTCCTCCTCTGTGTTCTCATTCTTGCTTAAATTCTGGTCTGGCTGGTACCTGAATTAGAGGTTTTAAGGCAATATTAACAGCAGCCCCTACTCATCCAACATCACACAGCCTATTCCCCATGTATCCTGTCTTAAGCAGAGAAGGACTTTTAGAAGATAGCATGAAGGCAGCAGATGGTTACCTCCCAACTAATCTCCAAGGCTCCACACCAATGTGTAGTGGGGTCTCACCTGAGGACAAGAACAGAAAATGCCACCAGGGAGTTAATGAGCAGGGTCCCAACTGACACGAGGTCCACAAGGTCTGTCAACTTGAACAGTAATGCCATGACCCCTAGAATGAGGGCACAAACAAGGTGGGGAAGGGAGTGAGAAACATCTGGAAATATGTAAGTTAAGGTGTGGGTTTCATTTTTTTGTTTTTACCTGTAAGATTTCCAGCAGACATAATGGCCACGACACGGGTGCCTGTGCGGACATGGATCCGGGTAAGTATCCGGAAAAGGAGCCCGTCCTTTGCCATCATGTAGATCAAAGGAGGCATTCTGAACATGGCACTCTGAAGTCTGGAAGAGACGATGGAAACATATAAGGATGTGGAGAAGCAGGACAGACTGGGACTTCTGCTCTCTTGTCAGCTTGGGGTAAGGTGTCTCTCTGTCTTCTCTACCAATCCTAAGGCTGGGAGATCTGAGCATCTGACAGTAGACAGGGAGAAAACCATGGCGCTAACCTGGATATAAGAGCACAGAGGGTGCCAATAGTCACGAAGTATCTGGCGGGGAGCCACCAACTATAGAGAATGGCTTGAGGCAAAGGGTCATGAGGCTGAATCTGGTGGTAGGGCACCATGAGGGTGAGTGCCGCTGAAACACCAGAGTAAGCTAAAAAGCAGATGAAGATCGTGATCATGATGCTCCAGGGGATGGAACGACGAGGATTTATAGCTTCTCCCCCTGCAGAAAGGGAAGAAGTGTTGGGTCAGGATAACACACTGGGTGAAATCCCCTTCCTTCTTGTACTCCACAAGCAGGCTTCCACTAAGCCAGGGGCAGCCAGTCTGTTCCCAAACCCCAGATGGGACATACAGTGACCGTCTTACCTTTAGTGGCAACAGCAGTAACACCAAAAAAACAGTAGAAACACGTAGATGCTCCCTGGAGAATCCCTTCAAAGCCAAAAGGTGCAAACCCTCCAGAACCCAGAAGGCCCAAGCTATGGTGAGAGAAGGAAAGAGAAATAACGTGGGTGAGGCGTGTTAAGCCATCTCTACTGAGCTTCTTCCTTCATACCTCAAGTCCTGGCTTCAGGACTCACTTCATCTGGATCCACCAGCCCAGATATCTTTAGTTCATACCGTACCAGCTCTGCATGCCCGTCACCCATATATTATGGCCAATATTACCCTCCTAAGCCATAGATGTCTCTGGATCCAGATGTGTTCAGTTTGTAGTCTTGTTCTGTGAGCTTCCAGTTATGCAGATCTCCCTTAACAAAGCCAGTGATGATAATGAAAATGAGAACCAAAATGTTGATTCCTATGGATATTTTGGTAACCAGGATGGACTCACGAGCTCCAAGAAGCAGTAGTCCTGTGGGAAAGATGTAATATAAAACACTCAAACTATTGATATATTTATAGATACACTGGTCATAGAAACACCCTTTTTCTTTAAAATAAAAATAAATTTATTTATTTTAATTGGAGGATAATTACTTTAAAATATTGTATTGGTTTTGCCATACATCAACATGAATCCGCCACAGGTATACACCTGTTCCCCATCTTGAACCCCCCTCCCTCCTCCCTCCCGGTACCATCCCTCTGGGTCTTCTCAGTGCACAAGCAGCTTCTCTAACCAAGAAACTTGACAAGCCACCTGTACAACCCCACCCACAGCAAGGAAACTCCACAATAAAGAGAACTTCACCAACTGCCAGAATACAGAAAGGATACACCAAACTCAGCAACATAAACAAGATGAAGAGACAAAGGAATACCCAGCAGGTTAAGGAACAGGATAAATGTTCACCAAACTAAACAAAAGAGGAAGAGATAGGGAATCTACCTGATAAAGAATTCTGAATAATGATAGTGAAAATGATCCAAAACTTGAAATCAAAATGAAATCACAGATAAATAGCCTGGAGACAAGGATTGAGAAGATGCAAGAAAGGTTTAACAAGGACCTAGAAGAAATAAAAAAGAGTCAATATGTAATGAATAATGCAATAAATGAGATCAAAAACACTCTGGAGGCAACAAATAGTAGAATAACAGAGGCAGAAGATAAGATTAGTGAATTAGAAGACAGAATGGTAGAAATAAATGAATCAGAGAGGAAAAAAGAAAAACGAATTAAAAGAAATGAGAACAATCTCAGAGACCTCCAGGACAGTGTTAAACGCCCCAACATTCGAATCATAGGAGTCCCAGAAGAAGAGGACATGGAAACACCCTTTTTCAACAACGCAAGAGATGACTCCTCACTTGGACATCACCAGAAGGTCAATACTGAAATCAGATTTATTATAATCTTTGTAGCTGAAGATGGAGAGGCTCTATACAGTCAGCAAAAGTAAGACCTGGAGCTGGCAGGCTCAGATCATTAGCTCCCTATTGCAAAATTCAGGCTTAAATTGAAGAAAGTAGGGAAAACTACTAGACCATTCAGGTATGACCTAAATAAAATCCATTATGATTATACAGTGGAGGTGAGAAATAGATTCAAGGGATTAGATCTGGTAGGCAGACTGTCTGAAGAATTAGGAATAGAGATTCCTAACACTGTACAGGAGGCAGTGACCAAAACCATCCCCAAGAAAAAGAAATGCAAAAAGGCAAAATGGTTGTCTGAGAAGGCTTTAAAAATAGCTGAGGGAATATGAGAAGTGAAAGGCAAAGAAGAAAGGGAAAGATATAATGAACTGAATGCAGAATTTCAGAGAATAGAAGGGTGAGACAAGAAAGCCATCTTAAGTGAACAATGCAAAGAAATAGAGGAAAACAGTAGGATGGGAAAGACTAGAGATCTCTTCAAGGAAATTGGGGATATTAAGGGAACATTTCATGGAAGGATGGGCATGATAAAGAACAGAAATGGTAAGGCCTAACAGAAGCAGAAGAGATTAAGAAGAGGTGGCAAGAATACCCAGAACTACACAAAAAAGGTCTCAGTGGCCTGGATAACCAAGATGTGTGGTCAATCACCTAGAACCAGGCATCCTGGAGTGTGAAGTCAAGTGGGTCTTAGGAAGCAATACTACAACAAAGCTAGTGGAAGTGATGGAATTCCAGCTGAGCGATTTCAAATCCTAAAAGATGATGCTGTGAAAGTGCTGTATTCGATATGTGAACAAACTTGGGAAACTCAACAATAGCTTTAGGACTTCTAGATCAGTATTCATTCTAACCCCAAAGAAGGGAAATGCCAAAAAATGTTCCAACTACTGTACAATTGCACTCATTTCACATGCTAGCAAGTTTATGCTCAAAATCCTTCAAGCTATGCTTCAGCAATATGTGAACCAAGAACTTTCAGATGTACAAAGAGTTAAGAAAATGCAAAGGACCAGAGATCAAATTGCCAACATTTATTGGATCACAGAGAAAGTGGGGGGAAATACCAGTAAATCATATACTTCTGCTTCATTTGACTACACTAAAGCCTTTGACTGTGTGTATCACAACAAACAGTGGAAAATTCTTAAAGAGATAAGTATACCAGACCACTCTACCTGTATCCTGAGAAATCTATGCAGGTCAAGAAGCAACAGTTAGATCCAGATATAGAATAATGGACAGGTTCCAAATTGGGAAAGGAGTACATCAAGGCTATATATTGTCACCCTGCTTATTTAACTTATATGCAGAGTACATTATGCAAAACGCCAAGCTGGATGAAGCACAAGCTGGAATCAAGATTGCCAGGAGAAATATCAACAATCTCAGATATGCATATGATACCACCCTAATTGCAGAAAACGAAGAGGAATTAAAGAGCTCCTTGATGGAAGTGAAAGAGGAGAGTGAAAAAGCTGGCTTAAAAATCAGCATTCAAAAAGCGAAGACCATAGCATATGGTCCCATCACTTCCTGGCAAATAGAAGAGGAAAAAATGGAAGCAGTGACAGATTTTCTTTTCTTGGTCTCCAAAATCACTGCAGACAGTGACTGTAGCCATGAAATTAAAAGACATTTGCTTCTTGGAAGGAAAGCTATGGCAAACATAGACAGCATATTAAAAAGTGGAGACATCACTTTGCCTACAAAGGTCTGTATAGTCAAAGCTATGGTTTTTCCAATAGTCATGTATGGATGTTAGAGTTGGACCATAAGAAGGCTGAGCACCAAAGAATTGATGCTTTAAAATTATGCCAGAGGTGATTATTGAGAGTCCCTTGGACAGCAAGGGGAACAAACCAATCAATCCTAAAGGAAACCAACCCTGAATATTCATTGAAAGGACTGATGCTGAAGCTCTAATACTTTGGTCTGATGGGCAGAACTGACTCATTGGAAAAGATTCTGATCCTGGGTAAGGTTGAGGGTCAGAGGAGAAGAGGGTGACAGAGAATGAAATGGTTGGATAGTGTCACTGACTCAATGGACATAAATTTGAGCAAACTCCAGGAGATAGTGGAGGACAGAGGACCTTGGCATACTATAATGCATGGGGTTGCAAAGAGCTGGATATGACTTAGTGACTGAACAACAACAGGAAGCAGAGAAATAGTTGCTCAGGGCTGGCAGTTGGTGGTGGTGGACAAACAGATAGTGACTGCTCAGTGGTTACAGAGGTGTTGAATGTGTTTGGAACTAGACGGAGGTGATGGTTGCTCAAAATTACAGATGTGCTTAATGCTATTGAATTGTACACTTTAAGATGGTTAATTATTGTGGCAATCTTCTCAGAATACATGTCTAACAAAGCAAGATGTACACCTTAATCTTACACAATGTTGTATGTCAGTTATATTTCACTGAAGCTGGGAAAAATTACAAAGTGGTTAATTTTATGCTATGTGAACTTCCTCTCAATTAAAAAAAAAAAATCTTTGGCCTCAGTACAAAGGAAGACTTGTTGGTCTAAGTAAATGATTCTCAGCTTGGGGTAATTTTATTCCCCAAGGGACATTGGCACTGTCTGGAAACACCCTGATTGCCACATTTGGGGGTGGGTGGATGTCACTGGTATCTAGTGAGCAAAGGCCAAGGATGATACTCAACACTCAATAATGATTAAAAAAAGAAATTAAAATTCACAGGACAGTCCCCTCACACCAAAGAATGATAAGCGCAAATTGTCAATAGTGCCAACGGTGGAAAACAATGGTCTGTGTCTTAGCTTCTGTCTCAAGACCCTTCTTTCTATTTCTAATCCCCCACTATTCTGCTATGTCAAGCCTTTCCTACACCAGCTCTCGCTCCACACCCCGCTCTTTCCATCCTATCATTGAGTCTTGTCTCACCTGTCATCAGCAGTACCAGGCCCAGGGCAAAAAAGTCTGCATATGTGGCCAGGGAGTAAGGCAGGTGCAGAGAGAAAGTTTCCTGTAATGCCTGAGAGATATGATTCCCAATTAGGCTGTCAAAGACGTAACTCGAGGCCCTGGCCAAGCTGGCAGTGCCTACAGAGGCAGAAGAAGGAACATTCATTGAAAAACAAAAATTGATGTGTCATGGAATCTAAAAACACAGATAAAATACCTGTATATACGAAAAGCCTATATATGCACAAATACCTGTATATACAAATACCTGCTACAAAATACAAAAATCAAAGTGTTTCTTTTCATGGTTTGGGGAGAGTAGATCCAAATGATTCACCAAAATGTTAGATGTTTTAATGTTAGGAGCAGATCAATGCTATACAAGAAAAGAAAACATGTAAGTGGGACTGGGAGGGCTGGGATAAGGCATGAAATTTGAAATCAAGTGGTAAAGGAAAATCCCAGGAAGGCAACAACTGAGCAAAGGCTTCACTATGGTGAGGGGATGAGCCTGTGGGACATGCCTCCCTCTTACCCACTCCCTACAGTTCCCTTTCCTTCTGGGTTCATGGTCCATCATTTAAGGACACAGGATAGAAACGAGTTGAATGCAGTTGTGGGGTCTTCCTGACACTATTATCAACTTCCCTCCACGAGGCCGAGAATGAAGTGCTCATGAATGACTGAGAACCCAATCCTCCAACATAGTTTCCCAATCTTAAGCCCCACACCTTTCGCTGCCCCATCATCTCACCAATGACTAAGGGAAGTATGCGGTTCCAGCCAATGACAAAGGCATAGAGTTGACCCATCGTGACATAGCTGTAGAGATACACAGAACCGGAGCGTGGTACCCAGGCCCCAAATTCAGCATAGCAGAGCCCAGATAACATAGAAAACAGGGCAGCCACCAAGAACGAGATGATGGTTGCTGGTCCAGCTATGTACTTGGCCACTGCACCAGCCACAATGTACACGCCAGATCTCAGCATTCTGCCCACTCCCAAGATCACCAGGTTTAGGATGTTCAGATGAGCCACGCATCTCTCAGACTCCGCTATGGCTTCCAGTGGCCGCTTGCGGATGAGCTTCTGACCAATTTCGTGAAAAAACTGATGCAACATCTTAGACGTAGTTGAGGAGGCTACAGTCTGCTGAGAAAACAAGACACAAAGCCATTAAGAATGTCCATCCACCCTTGGCACTGGGGTCCACTTCTATTATGGAAGTGATGGGGAGCAGGTGGTAAAAGCACACACTGGGCAAGCCCTCCATCTCTGAGATTTGGTTTCTACACTCATAGAGAAGACTTCTAATTTGTCTCAAAGTTACTGGAAAGTTTGCCTGAAAAGAAGTGAGATGGAGTTGATTATGTCTCCCCAAATGTGCCCCTTTGACAGGTAAATCTCAGGAGACACAAGAGTTCAAAATGCAGTACTTGGATGCAATCTCAAAAACGACAGAATGATCTCTGTTCATTTCCAAGGCAAACCATTCAATATCACAGTAATCCAAGCCTATGCCCCAACCAGTAATGCTGAAGAAGCTGAAGTTGAATGCTTCTATGAAGACATACAAGACCTTCTAGAACTAACACCCCAAAAAGATGTCCTTTTCATTATAGGGCACTGGAATGCAAAAGTAGGAAGTCAAGAAACACCTGGAGTAACAGCCAAATTTGGCCTTGGAGTACAGAATGAAGCAAGGCAAAGGCTAATAGAGTTTTGCCAAGAGAACGTACTGGACATAGCAAACACCCTCTTCCAACAACACAAGAGAAGACTCTACACATGGACATCACCAGATGGTCAACACCGAAATAAGACTGATTATATTCTTTATAGCCAAAGATGGAGAAGCTCTATACAGTCAGCAAAAACAAGACTGGGAGCTGACTGTGGCTCAGATCATGAACTCTTTATTTCCAAATTCAGACTGAAATTGAAGAAAGTAGGGAAAACCGCTAGACCATTCAGGTGTGACATAAATCAAATCCCTTATGATTATTCAGTGGAAGAGAGAAATAGATTAAGGGACTAGATCTGATAGATAGAGTGCCTGATGAACTATGGACGGAGGTTCGTGACATTGTACAGGAGACAGGAATCAATGCCATCCCCATGGAAAAGAAATGCAAAAGAGCAAAATGGCTGTCTGGGGAGGCCTTACAAATAGCTGTGAAAAGAAGAGAAGTGAAAAGCAAAGGAGAAAAGGAAAGATATAAGCATCTGAATGCAGAATTCCAAAGAATAGCAAGAAGAAATAAGAAAGCCTTCCTCAGCGATCAATGCAAAGAAATAGAGGAAAACAACAGAATGGGAAAGACTAGAGATCTCTTCAAGAAAATTAGAGATACCAAGGGAATATTTCATGCAAAGATGGGCTTGATAAAGGACAGAAATAGTATAGACCTAACAGAAGCAGAAGAAATTAAGAAGAGGTGTCAGGAATACACAGAAGAACTGTACAAAAAACATCTTCACAACCAAGATAATCATGATGGTGTGATCACTCACCTAGAGACAGACATCCTGGAATGTGAAGTCAAGTGGGCCTTAGAAAGCATCACTATGAACAAAGCTAGTGGAGGCGATGGAATTCCAGTTGAGCTATTTCAAATCCTGGAAGATGATGCTGTGAAAGTGCTGCACGCAATATGCCAGCACATTTGGAAAACTCAGCAGTGGCCACAGGACTGGAAAAGGTCAGTTTTCATTCCAATCCCAAAGAAAGGCAATGCCAAAGAATGCTCAAATTACCACACAATTGTACTCATATCACATGCTAATAAAGTAATGCTCAAAATTCTCCAAGCCAGGCTTCAGCAATACGTGAACCATGAACTTCCAGATGTTCAAGCTGGTTTTAGAAAAGGCAGAGAAACCAGAGATCAAATTTTTAACATCGCTGGATCATCAAAAAAGCAATAAAGTTCCAGAAAAACATCTATTTCTGCTTTATTGACTATGCCAAAGCCGTTGACTGTGTGGATCACAATAAACCCTGGAAAATTCTGAAAGAGATGGGCATACCAGACCACCTGACCTGCCTCTTGAGAAACCTGTATGCAGGGCAGGAAGCACCAGTTAGAACTGGACATGGAACAACAGACTGGTTCCAAATAGGAAAAAGAGCACGTCAAGGCTGTGTATTGTCACCCTGCTTATTTAACTTATATGCAGATTACATCATGAGAAACGCTGGGCTGGAAGAAACACAAGCTGGAATCAAGATTGCTTGGAGAAATATCAATAACCTCAGATATGCAGATGACCCCACCTTTATGGCAGAAAGTGAAGAGGAACTAAAAATCCTCTTGATGAAAGTGAAAGAGAGTGAAAAAGTTGGCTTAAAGCTCAACATTCAGAAAACGAAGATCATGGCATCTGGTCCCATGGGTCCCATGGGTCCCATTCTACTTCATGGGCAGTAGATGAGGAAACAGTGGAAACAGTGTCAGACTTTATTTTTTTGGGCTCCAAAATCACTGCAGACGGTGACTGCAGCCATAAAATTAAAAGACGGTTACTCCTTGAAAGGAAAGTTATGACCAACCTAGATAGCATATTCAAAAGCAGAGACACTACTTTGCTAACAAAGGTCCATCTAGTCAAGGCTATGGTTTTTCCAGTGGTCATGTATGGATGTGAGAGTTGGACTGTGAAGAAAGCTGAGCGCCGAAGAATTGATGCTTTTGAACTGTGGTGTTGGAGGAAACTCTTGAGAGTCCCTTGGATTGCAAGGAGATCCAACCAGTCCATTCTGAAGGAGATCAGCCTCGGGATTTCTTTGGAAGGAATGATGCTAAAGCTGAAACTCCAGTACTTTGACCACCTCATGCGAAGAGTTGACTCATTGGAAAAGGCTCTGATGTTGGCAGGGGTTGGGGGCAGGAGGAAGAGGGGACGACAGAGGATGAGATGGCTGGATGGCATCACTGACTCGATGGACGTGAGTCTGAGTGAACTCTGGGAGTTGGTGATGGACAGGGAGGCCTGGCGTGCTGCAATTCATGGGGTCGCAAGGAGTCGGACACGACTGAGCGACTGAACTGAACTGAACAAAACATACTCAGGAGAAGTTCTTTACCCCTCCCTTAACTGTTCAAAATAATGCAGATTCGGGGACCTATGCCAGGAAGACAGCTATTACCACAGAAAACCTTTAATTTCAGAAAGACTTACCTGCTTGGAGTGGACAAACATTTGTTCACCAGGCACTTGCTCTTCTCATCCTTCTGTGCATGGTCTTCCTCCCATTTGAAGGCCCAGATCCCCACCCGTTTCTCCTTAACTCAGGGGTCATATAAACCTCAGTTGTCTGACAGTCTTTGAGCCTCAAACATTTTTATGGGGCTCCTGTACATATTAAACTAACTGTGTTCCTCTGTCTTATGTCAACTGAATTGTTAGTCCGGCTGAAGAATCCAGACAGCGAAGCCTTCTGCCCCTACAGAAGCAAAAGTTTCCAACACAGAGGCTGGCACACCATAAGTGCTTAATTGGTGTAAGTTGGATGGATAAGAATGCTGATTTTTGAATCAAAATCAACCAGCCCTGCTTGTCTGATTTTGCTGAAACTGCATTTCATCTTTTTTATCCTTTCCCCTGCATAACAGGGCAAATTATCATCATTATTCCCCCCCTTCTTTGATACAGGTGAAGTGACTGTTTTAGGGGCTTGCTGAGCAGAGCGCTCAGACTCTGCACTTTTCTTCACCAAGTGTCCTGAAACCTGGACACTTTCTGTTTCATTGTTTGCAGAGTGACACGGAATAGTAACTCTGTCCTGGGGCAGAATGAGATGACATTTGAGGGGAGGCACAGACTGTAGCCCAGCTCAGTCAAAGCATCAAATTACAGTGGCCTCCCAACTGCCTGGAGGGAGGGGGGACTAACTTTCATTCTGAATCAGAAATGACAGGACTGTGTTTCCTGCTGCTTTGGGACATGAAATGTCTCCTGCCTACACAGCTTAGCAAGACTAGGCTGACCCAGTGACCACCCGTTATTGTGAGGGAGGCTTCCATCCCTGATACTCCAAAGTCCAAGTTTAACATTTTGATTAAGAGCAAGCATTCAAAAAGCCAGGAAACTATGAATAGAACCTTGGTTCTGCAAACACTGCGGCACTCTTGAACAAGTCATATCCTTCTCTGGACTGTTTTGATCTTGCTCAAATGCTGCTGCTGAGCCCTTCTGCACCGTGAGTAGGAATGTAACATGGGACAGCAGCTATGGATGCAGTATGGTGCCTCCTCAAAAATGAAAAATACATTTACCACATGACCCAGTCACGCCACATTGGGTATATGCCCCAAGGAATTGACAATAGGGTTCAAAGACATATTTGTACACCTGTGTTCCTTAGCAGCATTATTCACAATAGCTGAAAGTTGGAAGCAACCCAGATGTCCATCCATGAAGGAATGGATTAACACAATGTGGCTGTACATACAGTGGAATATTATTCAGCCTTAAACAGATAGGAAATTTTTTTTTCACATATATTTTTAAAATTTATTTTTAATTGGAGGATGATTGCTTTGCACTGTTGTGTTGGTTTCTGCCATACATCAACATGAATGAGCCATAGATATGCATACGTCTCCTCCCTCTTGACCCTCCCTCCCATCCCGCTACTCCATCCCACCCCTCTAGGTTGTCACAGAGCACCGGGTTGAGCTCCCTGCATCACACAGCAAATTCTTACTGGTGATCTCTTTTACATATGGTAGCATATATGTTTCAATGCTACTCTCTCAATTCATCCCACCTTCTCCCTCCCACTCTGTGTCCAAAAGTCTGTTCTCCAAAAGAGACAGGAAATTCTGATGCATGCTATAGTGTGGAGGAACACTGAGGACATTATGGTCAGTGGCATAATCCAGTCACAAAAAAACATGCTATGATTCCATGTCCATGAAGTACTGAGAGGAGTCAACTTCTTAGAGACAAAGTAGAATGGTGGTTTGCCAGGGGCTCGAATGAAGGGTGAAACTGGGAGTTACTGTTAAATGGAGACACGGTTTTAGTTTTCTTCTTAGGAAAGAAGAGAAAAAAGAGGTGAAAAGAGTTCTTAAGGTTGGTTGCACGACAATATAAATATACCTAACATCACTGAACTGTATAGTTAAAAATGGTTAAGATGGCAAATTTTAAGCTATACATAATTTACCACCATATTTAAAATTTACTGCCAATAAGAAGAAATAGAGCCAAATCACAGAGTTGCTGGGTTAGCAAATCAATGGTGACTTAATATAAATCAGCACACAGCCCTCCTCTGAGGACACCAAAATCCACGGATGCTCAAGATCCTTACAGTCACTGGAGCATCCACAGAGGAGGAACCTGCAGAATCAGAGGGTCAACACTATACAGGAGACTGACATCAGTGGTCCTCACACCATAAACCCTGATCCAAGGGGAACTTTGATGTTGTTTGAGTGCCAGTCAAAAAAAAAATGAGTCAGAATCTCCATGGTCTGATCCAACCCCCTGCACCACCAATTCCCACATAAATCTGACAACTCCCACTCCTGTTTTCATCTGGAAAATAAGTCTGTCCACCCTCAGTCAGGAGCTGGGTTGACCCCCTCCACTCTGGGATTGCAGAGGTCTCTTTGGGAGGATGTGAATTCAGCACCCAGTCTCCTACAGAAGAGGGTGACCCAAGACTTACTGGATCCTTGGAGCAGAGCCTGGAGCACTGGATCAGTCAGGGAGGCTGAGGTTAAGTCATACAGGACTGGAGCTGAGACATCTCTAAGGATCAAAGCAGACAGCCCTGAGCACAGAAGACCGCCCTTACCCCCTGCATTGGTAGGGTGGAGATGAGGCTGGGTGGGCGGGGTACATCTGCCATGTTGCTATCAGCCTTGACCCTTCTGTGGTTACTCTCAGGGAGTGGTTCTGAGAGGGTTTTTTTTTTTCCTTCTTTTTTTAAAAAAATTTTATATTATTACTCATTACATGAAATTTACCATTTTAACCATCTTTAAGTGTCCAAGAGGACTTCCCTGGTGGCTCAGATGGGTAAAATGTTTTCCTACAATGTGGGAGACCCAGGTTCAGTTTCTGGGTTGGAAAAATCCCCTGGAGAAGAAAATGGCAACCCACTCCAGTACTCTTCCCTGGATGGAGGAGCCTGGTAGGCTACAGTCCATGGGGTCGCAAAGAGTTGGACATAACTGAACGACTTCACTTTCACTTTCAAGTGTCCATTTCAGTAGAAATAAGTACGTTTGCATTTTTTGCAACCAAACTCCAGAACTTTTTTCGCCTTGCAAAATAGCAACTCTGGCCATTCAACAATAATCCTGCCTTTCTCCTTTCTGAGTTCCTGACAATCGTTGTCCTACTTTCTCTAAATCTGAGCACTTTGGGTGTCTCATTTCAGTGGAATCAAACATTATTTATCCTTTCCTGTCAGGATTATTTTGCTCAGTAGAATGTGTACTAGATTCTTTTATGTTGTAGCATGGGTTATATTCCTCTCCTTTTTAATGCTGAGTAATACTCTAGTATATGCACATACCACAGGGACTTAGCGATTCTTTGATCACTGGGTACTTGGATTGTTTTCATGTTTTAGTTATTGTGAATAATGCTGCTGTGAACAAGGATGTAGAAAAATCTGTTCCAGAGTGTGCTTTCAGTTCTCTGGGTACAGCCTCAAAGGTAGAATTGCTGGATCATAAGGTTCTAACATTTTTATATCCTGTGATGGAGAAGATGTTTACATATTGAGGAATGGGGAAGTCATTTTGGCTTATTCATGGTTCAGGCTGCACTGTGTGTGAACTAAGTCTGTTTAACTCTCACAGCACATCTTTAACCCTGAGGTAAAGAATATCTGTTTTGAAGATGAGAACGAATAACTTCCTTCTCATGGCATCCATGTTAACACTCCCTGGAAGATAAAGTTCCCTTCCCAGACACCAGGGTCCTACTGTCTCACTGTCTATGTACTACGTCTGTTTCTTTTGAAACTTTAAGGAGTACACCCTGTCATGTTGATGTATGTGCTTCGTTTGGATGAGGTATAAGATTGTGCTTCAATGGAGCAGTTCCCCAGAGCTATCTGAGAGGGTGCCCCCAAGCTATAGCCCTCCGTTTGGGTCAAATAAAACTTTCCTATTTCTCTTGTGTTTCTTGATTATTTTCCTGGACAGTGGAATTCATTGATCAGCAAGAACACTGAAGTAGAAAGAGTGTAAAACTAGGGGACCCAGCTCACAACCCTCCTCCCTCCCAGTAATTAATTGATTTGTTTTTGGTTGCACTAGGACTTTGTTGCTGTGCACTGTCTTTCTCCAGCTGCAGTGAGTGGGGCTGCTCTCTAGCTGTCATGCACTCTGTAGCTGCATTGTATGGGCTTATCACTGCAGGTGCTTTAGCCATAGACTGCCTTTACTTAGTGGCTAAGTCTTGTCTGATTCTTTCACAACCCCATGGACTGTAGCCCATCAGGCTCCATTGTCCATAGGATTCTCCAAACAGTAATATTGGAGTGGGTTGCCTTTCCCCCTCCAGGAGATCTTCCCAACCCAGGGGTCAAACCCACATTTCTTTCACTGACAGGCAGATTCTTACTGTTGAGCCACCAGGGAAACCCAATCATAGACATGGCTTTAAAATCTAATTTTCCACTCCAAGCAGTTTAACAATATTATTTTTCCCAATCAAATACTGTTGTCTCCCTTTAATAATTTTTGGTAAATGAAAAGTTCCCCATCTTGGGTCATGTAAATTATTACATGTATGTGTGATTCTTTTGTTATGCAGCTCATGAAATATGCCTGAGTACTTATTGTATTCCAGACACTGTTTTAGGTGCTACAAAGCAAATGGTAGTCAGAATTGTGATGGGAGTGAATGTATCTCCCCACTTTCAAATTCATATATTGAAGTACTAAACCCTAGGACCTTGGAATATGACTCTATTTGGTGGTGAGAGGGTAACAGGCAGGAAGGCCAGGGGGCTCCAAATGGAAGAAATAGGCTGAAAGTGACAGACATTTTTTTTAAATCTCTCTTTTAAGTGGCAGGAAGAAACAAACTACAAGTGTCTGATTTTTTTCCCCTTCTTTATGCAAATTTAAAAGGAGGTTTCTTTTAAAAATCCTGTGTGCCATGACAACAGTTTGTTCTACCTGAACTTAACTTTTCTCAAACCTTGAGCTAACCAATGCATTTTTCTTATGGAAATGTTTTTCTTACACTATGTTAATGAACTATGTATTTACCTTAAACTCTTTCTTTCTTTAAGTCAGTTCCAGCTAAGACTCAGAACCGATCATGGCTCAGAAAACCAATATATTTTACTCACACAAGTATTCAGCTATGTTAATGAAACTATATATTTGTTTGGAAACTCCCTTTCTTCAAGATTCATGTCAACTGCTTTATGGCCCAGGATGACTCACATTGTGCCAATGTTATCTCAAAATGTATTTTGTGAGTGAGGGGCCTGGTACCACTCTCAGTTTTGTGACATTTCCTTTCTCTAATTAGCAGCCTGCTAGTAGCTATATCACTTCCTGCTAAAGACTAGCAGGGGGTCACTCTTTCTGCTCCCTTCTGATGTCTACGTCAGAAGCTCTGTCTGTTTCTTTTATACTTTATTAAAACTTTATCACACAAAAGCTCTGAGCGATCAAGCCTCATCACTGGCCTGGGATGGAATTCCTCTCCTCCAGAGGCCAAGAATCCTGGCATCTTTCATGATTCAGCAACAACCTTTCAGTGGTAGGGCCTTAAAGAGATAATGAAGAATATATGAGGTCATCAGGATGGGACCTAAGTCATATAGAATATGACTGTACTTTTTGTGTGTGTTAGTTGCTCAGTCTTGTCTGACTCACTGTAAGCCTATGGACCGTAGCTGGTCAGGCTCTCTGTCCATGGGATTCTCCAGGCAAGAATACTGGAATGGGTTTCCAATTCTTTCTCCAGGGTATCTTCCCAATGCAGGGATCCAATCAGGTCTCTTGCATTGCTGGCAGATTCTTTACTGTTAAGTAGCTAGACTAGGAAAAAGAAGTCCAGAATGGCGCTGGCTAAAAGACAAAGGACGGAAAAGCACACAAAAATAGAACAAAGGAAGGTCCAAGGACTGGAAGGAGAACCTCTGGTAAAACAAACAGCCTTCCTGGCTAGCCCAGTTTACAAAGGGCAGGCTCAGAGGAGAGGAGACAAATGTATAAAAAGAGGAGCCAAAATTGAGCCAGGGGCTTCTCTTCTCTTCACGTCTTTTGGGTCGGTCTGCCCTCATGCCTCTAGGATGTATTTACCTTTGCTTTCTAAATAAAACTGAGCTGTAACAAGGAGCTATAAGACTGGTCCACTGAATAAATTATGTGGTGCTAAAACACTGGTCTGTCCAAGGAAATTTACACAGGGCTGTAACATTGGTCCATCTGTCGCTTCAAATTTTTGTCATGACGAGACAGAACTGAGGAAATTAAAAACTCCCTTGACATATATGGTGCCGTGACTCAGGTTTAACCTGGCTGAAACAACCTCAGCTCAGCCCCCGTGAAGCAGAGGCCAACACAGCAGAAGCCCAACTTGGCGAAAGCTCCTGTGTGAAAGCTGATCAGGAACAAAACCCAGCACAGGGGAAATGAAAGGAAGCCAAGCATTGTGGAAACCAGGACAGCAAAAATAAACGCAGCAGAAAGCTCACGTGGCTCAGTCTCAGATTCCAGAAGACCTCCGGTTAAGGTAAGAGTTCCTTGGTCCTATGACTGGAAGGACATACGGCTAACAAAATCTTGATTCTTTTACAGTCACTTGTTTCTTGTTTCCTCAAACCCCCGATGAACAGGCAAGCGGCAGTGGGTGCAAATGAGGTACTCTGGCAGGGGCTACTCCTCAGTGTGTCCCAAAGGCTCCACTATCTGCTGGGCCCCAGTAGCAGTAACCCAAGAGAGGGGGATTCTTCTGTCCTTAATCTTCTTTTTGCCAAGGATCAGACCAATGAAAACTGAGCACAGGTCAGGTATTTAGCAGATTTTCAGGCAATTTATGAAATGGATTCCTCAGCACTTTCTGTCTCTATGAATATGACCACTTAATTCATGTAAATGAAATCATATAGCATTTGTTATTTCTTGTCACACTTCTTTTACTTATCACAATGTCCACTAGGTCATTTGCATTGTAGTCTATGTTATATTCCCTTTAAAAAAATTTTTTTTTTTTTTTAAATTTTGGCTGTGCTGAGTCTTTGTTGTAGCTGGCAAGCTTCATTTAGTTGCACTCTCAGACTTGCTCTGGGGCATGTGGGATCTTAGTTCCCTGACTGGGGATTGAACCCACATAGTGAAAGGTTATTGCTGAATGAAAAGATGCCAGGATTCTTGGCCTCCAGAGGAGAAGAATTCAATCTGGGGCCAAAGACCAGGATTGATCGCTCAGAGCTTTTGTGTAACAAAGTTTTATTAAAGTATAAAGGATATAGAGAAAGCTTCTGACATAGGCATCAGAAGGGGGCAGAAAGAGTACCCCCCTGCTAGTCTTCAGCTGGATGTTATACAGTCACTCGCAGTCTGTTAATGAAAGAAAGAAATGTCTTAAAACTCAGAATGGCACCAGACACCTCATCCATAAGATGCATTTTGGGATAATCTTGGCACCAGATGATTCATCCTGGGCCATAAAACGATTGACTTGAATCTTGTAGAAGGGCAGATTACCATACAAATAGTTTCGTTTACATAGATTAGGGGAACAATATCTGAGTATAACATACTGGTTTGTTAAGTAGGTTCTGAGCCATTAGGCAGAACCAACTTGAAGACAGAGTCTGGGGTAAATGCATAGTACATTAACATAGCTTAAGACAAACATTTCCATAAGAAAAATGCATTGATTAACTCAAGGTTTGAGAATAGTTAACTTCAGGTGAAACCAGGTGTCATTATGGCAACACAGTGTTTTAAGAGAAACGTCCTTTTTTTTTTTTTTTTTGATTGGCTACGTGCACCTAGCACAAATTTTTCTTTTTTCTTTTTTTTTTCCTTTTTATTTATTTATTTTTTCTAATTTTATTTTATTTTTAAACTTTACATAATTGTATTAGTTTTGCCAAATATCAAAATGAATCCGCCACAGGTATACATGTGTTCCCCATCCTGAACCCTCCTCCCTCCTCCCTCCCCATACCATCCCTCACGCCCTTTTAAATTTGTATAGAGAAGGGAAAATGTCGCTAGTTTGTTTCCTCCTGCCACTTAAGAGAGATAAAAATGTCTGACACTTGCAGCCTATTTCCTCCTTTGGAGACCGCTGGCCTTCTTGCCTGTTACCCTCTTAATAGGCTGCATTGCAAGGAAGATTCTTAACCACTAGACCACCACGGAAGTCCCTTCCTTTCTTTGTAAGTGCTGAATAATACTTTGTTATTAGTATATACCATGTTTGGTTTACCTGTTCTTTGGTCAATGGATACTCGGGTTGCAGTAATGATTTAAATATTATGAATAAAGCTGGTATGAACGTAAGTATACAAATATCTCTTCCAGGGTATGATTTCAATTCTGGGTATATCGCCAGAGGTAGAATTGCTGGATCCTATGGTTCTAAGATTTTTATCTGCTTGTTCCTAAAAGAGATCAGTCCTGGAAGGACTGATGATGAAGTTGAAATTCCAATACTTTGGCCACCTGATGTGCAGAGCTGATTAATTTGAAAAGACCCTGATGCTGGGAAAGATTGAGGGCAGGAGGAGAAGGGGACGACAGAGTATGAGATGGTTGGATGGCATCACGGACTCAATGGACATGGGTTTGGGTGGACTCTGGGATTTGGTGATGGACAGGGAGGCCTGGCGTGCTGCAGTTCTTGGGGTCGCAAAGAGTCGGTCACGACTGAGCGACTGAATTGAACTGACCTGAACTGAACTGTGATGGAGAAGATGTTCACATATTGAGGAATGGGGAAGTCATTCTGGCTCATCCATGGTTCAGCCTGAGTTGTGTGTGAACTAAGACAGCCTGTCAGACCTTCACAGCTCATCTGCTTTAAGCGTTGAGTTAAAAAAATGTGTTTTGAAGATCAAAATAAGCAAATCCCTTCTCACGGTGTCTGCATTAACACTCCCTGGAAGGTAAGGTTCCCTTCCCAGACACCAAAGTCCTGCTGTTTCACTGTCTATGTACTAAGTCTGTCTCTTTTGAAACCTTGAAGGAATTCACCCTGTCGTGTTGATGTGTGAGCTTCGTTTGCATGAGGTGTAAGACTGTGCTGGAAACCATGCTTCAGCAGAGCAGTTCCTCAGAGCTCTTGGAGAGGGGGCCTCCTAAGCTATAGTCCTCAGTGTGAGTCAAGTAAAACCTTTCCATCTCTATTGTGTTTCTTGATTATTTCCAGGGACACTTGAATTCATTAATCATCAAGGACCCTAAGCAGAACTGGGGACCCACACACACTCCTCCTCCCACCCAGTCCTCTTACACGACTCAACTCCCCATAGCCTGCACCTGATCTGAGACACTCCAGTGTGGGAGACCCCCAAGGCCAGCTGGACCCCAACCACGAGAAGGGGAGTTTACAGTCTCTGATGTGAATTCAAGCAACAAAAGTATTGAACAATTGTCATGTCTGCAGCCAGCCTAGCACAAAGGGATGAAATAGGATCCCAAGGAGTCTGTTTTCTGGGAAGACTGAGCACCAAGGGAGGAAAGGGAGATATGCTGAAGGAGGTCAAAAGCACTACGTCTCACAGAAGGAAGAAATCAGGAGTCGGAGGGGAGGGATGAGCGAGTGAATGAGGGGTTAGTGAGTGGACAAGATTCTGACATACAACAAGTGACACACTTGCTAACACACCAGCCAGACACTGTCACTGTGGGGACGACATGTCGTAGTTCAAGCTTCCATTAATTTTTTTCTTTTTCTTTTTTTTTTTACTGTGAAGTAGTGGTCCAGTCCAGAGTTGTTAGGAAGATTATTTTAAAGGGAAAACACCTGAGATGCAACAGATGCAGAAAGAAGCCTTCTCTGAGTTTCTCTCATCTGACTCAGAGCAGAAAATTCTGGGAATTAAAGTGGTACTAAATTCCTCAGTGGAGAGGCTGCTCCCAAGAGGATGAAGGTGAGTAGAACTGTGAGTATAATTCTATACTATACTTTTGTATTTGTGGTAGACACCACCTTCAATCTTTGGTGGTTAACTTCAACTGGGGTACTGTTGTTTCATGGTGGAGTTACTTTCTGGAATTTTCTCTGTCTTTGTATCAGTACACTTATTTCACTCTTTCTGCTCCCTCTTGTGGGATAATCCTTTTTAATAATCTTAAATTAATTGATGAAGTGTGTCTGCCCTGGATCTTGGTTACTGCACAGTCTTTCCCTAGTTGCGGTGCACGGGCTTCTCCTTGGGTGGCTTCTCTTGCTGCAGAGCACAGGCTGCAGTAGTTGTGGCATGTGGGCTTCGTTGCCCCATGGCATATGGGGTCCTCCCTGACAGGGGACTGAACCTGGGTCCTCTGCCTTGGCAGGCGGATTCTTAACCACTGAACCACCAGGGAGGCCTTGTGGGAGAATTCTGAAGCTTTTCTGTCTCTCTGCTCTGACAACCCACCAGGCTGCCTCCTGGAAACCTGTCTCTGGATTTCCAGAAGGTGGCTCTAGAGCCCTAGTCTGTGGGCACCCTCGCCTAGAGCGGGGACTGGTTTTCTGAGCCTGCTTCTGGTCTACCCGAGATCCCCAGGACATTGCAGGGGGAGGGTCCCACAAGGAGCCCCCATAGAGTAGGTCGAGGTGTGGAACCAGCACTCGGGGTACTGAGGGTTCCTGTGGACGCAGCCGAGAGATTCCCCGGTGTGGTGCTCCCAGAGGCATGTGAATGGACTCCCTGAGAAAAGCAATCCTTTTCACCCCCATTGAAATGTTTATCTGCATCTTTCCAAATATTTTTCGTCTCCCTCCTCATGGAGGTCCCATCTCTGATCTCTGGTGCTGCTGTGGATGTCCTTCTCAGGTGTCTGCTGTGATGTCCTGCAGAACTAGGGTAGCTGAGAACTCACTCATCACTCCCCTTTTCTGTGTGGGGATGTTTCCTTGCATGGGGGAGGGGAAAGATTCTCTCACCTCCAACTTTGCTTTGACCAAAGTTGTTTTTATTTTTTTGGAGTGCCAGAACCTCTCTGCAGGAAAGCTGACCTTCTGCAAGTTCTCTGTCACACATGAGAATCTACCTGTGTCAGAACCCATGTCTCCTGCCTTGGCAGGCAGATTTACCACTGAGCCACCAAAGAAGCCCCAAATGAAATATTTTTTGACCTCTAGCTATTCTGGGGATTTTTCAGAGAGCTCCTAAAACATCTCAAGGAATGATACTGACCTCATTACGATTAGGCATACTGGCACATATAATTACATGGGTGCCATTAACAAATCCCCTGGAAGAGAGCAGGGCAACCCACTCCAGTATCCTTGCCAGGAGAATCC
Source organism: Bos indicus x Bos taurus (assembly GCF_003369695.1). Taxonomy (NCBI): domain Eukaryota; kingdom Metazoa; phylum Chordata; class Mammalia; order Artiodactyla; family Bovidae; genus Bos; species Bos indicus x Bos taurus. The sequence continues at coordinate 4,362,303 of NC_040093.1, forward strand.
CATGGACAGAGGAGCCTGTCAGGCTATAGTCTGTTGGGTCTCAGAGTTGGACACGACTGAAGTGCCTAAGCACACATGCATTCTCAAATAAGTGATGATAAACCTTCTTAGGTTATATTGGAAGGATAAGTGTTATTAATATGTGTTCTAAAAATTATATGAAATTTGTAAAAATCTGATATGTCCTCGTAGATTATCAGTCACAATTCAGGATATTATATTAAAAATCTGGATGTTACAAAAATAACCAAAATTCTCTTTTCTTTTTTCTTACTTTGATTGTTATTTAATTTTCCATCAACTGAGCCAAGCACCTCAACTCTGAAATTCCCATCTTACATAGGTTACACAGGTTATGTAAGGACTCATCCTGTGTCTTATTTCTCCACTTCTTTGCCAAGCCTTTAGGGTTAGAAGGAAGGTTAGGTGACATTTCCAGGTTCACATGGCCAGTAAAGTGGGGAGGCATGGGGTGGGGGGAGAGGAATCTGTGACTTCTGGAGGGTGTCCATGTTGTATCCTTATCCCTGGAAAGACAGCAGACCCTCAGTCATCTCCCAAACCCCTTCCTCACCTTCTTGCCCTGCTCCCAACCACTCACTGACTTCCTGCGATCTGTGGGAACCACCTACTTAAATAACACATTCATGGAATAACACACTAATGATTTGCTCTTTTTCCTTCTTCTGCCAACTGTTTTTCCCCCTCATCAATCTACACCAAGAATAATCATTTAAAAAATCTTTCTTTCTGTGAGATGCCTACCTACATCAATCACTTCATGATTTTCATATGAAAGTGAGATCAGATCAAGGGAAGAGTTTCTCATCTCACAGAACCCTTCACCACCTTCTCTTCACTCCTCTCTTCTCTCTCCTCTTCGCAATTTCTCTCTGCATTTTTTCTCTCCTGTGAAATGATCTAGCCAGCACCAGCTAGACATTGTTGTTGTTTCGTCTCTAAGTCTCGTCTGCCTGTTTTCCAATCCCCTGGACTGTAGCCTGCCAGGCTCCTCTGTCCATGGGATTTTCCAGGCAAGAACACTGGAAACAGTGTCTATCTCTTTCTCCAGGAGATCTTCCCAATCAAGGGATTGAACGTGTCTCCTGCATTGGCAGGTGGATTCTTTACCATGGAGCCACCAGGGAAGACCAGTCATAGATTAGACATGGCCTTAAAGTCTCATTTTCTGTTCCAAGTCGTTTAACAAAATATCATTTTTCCCAAACAAATTCTGTGGTTTCCCTTTAATAATTACTGGTAAATAAAAAGTTCCCCATCTTGGGTCATGTAAAATATTACATGTACATATGATTCTTTCATTAAATATCTCATCAAATATAACTGAGCACTTGTTGTATTCCAGACACTGTTTTAGCCACTGGGAAGCAAATGGTGATCAAAAGTGTGAAGAGGTGAATGCATCGCCCTTCTTTCAAATTCATATGTTGAATTCCTGATCCCCAGGACTTCAGAATGTGACTGTATTTTGTTTGGGGGCCTTAAAGAGGTAATTAAGATTAAATGAGGTCATGAAGTTGGGCCCTAACGACGTTTGACTAATCCCAAATGTCAAGAGGTTATTAGAATGTGGAGAGCATACAGAGACACCAAGAGGTGACAGATTTAGCAAATAGTATTACAGGACAACTAGATACATTGATTTTAGATCAACAATGAACCTTGGCACCTATACTTTAATACATATATTACATATACATTTTTGTGCTTATTAACTATACATCTTTTAATATATACATACATATGTACAAGCAGATATCATTTTATTGTGTTTTGCAGATGCTGCAGTTTTTGCAAACTGAGGGTTTGTGGCAACTCTGGGTTGTCAGATGACAGCTAGCATTTTTCAGCAATAAAGTACTTTTAAGTTAAAGTATGTACATTTTTTAGATAGAATATATAGCACACTGAATAGACTACAGTGTAGTGTAAACATAAGTTTATATGCAGTCAGTTCAGTTCAGTCACTCAGTTGTGTCCAACTCTTTGCCATCCCATGAACCGCAGCAAGCCAGGCCTCCTTGTCCATCACCAACTCCCAGAGTCCACCCAAACCAAGGTCCATTGAGTCGGTTAAAAAAAAAATTTGTGTGACTCTCTTTATTGCCAGTTCTATTTACTATGGTAATCTGGAATCAAACCAGGAATATCTCAGAGGCATGCCTGCAGGGTCCTGTTGTGGTTGTTCAGTTGCTAAGTCATGTACAAGTCTTTGTGACCACGTGGAATGCAGCACACCAGGCTCCTCTATCCTCCACTATGTGATGGAGATGTCCATTGAGTCAGTGATGCTATCTAAACATCTCATTGTCTGTTCCCTCTTCTCCTCCTGCCCTCAGTCTTTCCCACAATCAGGGTCTTTTCCATTGAGTCAGCTCTGCACATCTAGTGGCCAAAGTATTGGAGCTTCAACTTCAGCATCAATCCTTCCAATGGATATTCAGGGTTGATTTCCTTTAGAGTTTTCTGGTTTGATAGCCTTGCAGTACAAGGGACTCTCGAGAGTCTTGCCCAGCACCACAGTTTTCAAAAGCATCAATTCTGCAGTGTTCAGCCTTCTTTATGGCCGAACTCTCACATCCGTACATGACTACTGGAAAAACTGCAGCTTTGACTAGACAGACCTTTGTCAGCAAAGTAATCTCTCTGCTTTTTAATATGCTGTCTAGGTTTGTCATAGGTTTCTTTTCAAGGACCAAGTGTTTTTAAATTTCATGGCTACAGTCATTGTCTGCAGTGATTTTGGAGCCAAAGGAAAGAAAATTTGTCACTGCTTCCACTTTTTCCTCTTCTATTTGCCAGGAAGTAACAGGACCAGATGCTATGATCTTAGTATTTTTGAATACTAAGTGTTAAGCCAGGCTCTTTGCTCTCCTCTTTCACCTTCATCAAGAGACTCTTTATTTCCTCTTCCCTTTCTGTCATTAGGATGGTATCATCTGAGGTTGTTGATACTTCTCCTGGCAATCTTGATTCCAGCTTGTGATTCATCCAGCCCAGCATTTTGCATCATGTACTCTGCATATAATTTAAATAAGAGGGAAACAATATATAGCCTTATCATACTCCCTTGCCAGTTGTGAACCAGTCCACCATTCCATGTCTGATTCTAACTGTTGCTTCTTGACCTGCATACAGGTTTCTCAGGAGACAGGTAAGATGGTCTGGTATTCCCATCTCTTCAAGGATATTCCACAGTTAATTGTGGTCCACAGAGTCAAAGGGTTTGGCATAGTTAATGAAGCAGAAGTTGATGCTTTTCTGGAACTGCCTTGCTTTCTTTGTGATCCAACAATTGTAGGCAATTTGATCTCTAGTTCACTACCTTTTCTAAGCCCAGCTTGTATCTGGAAGTTGTCAGTTCATGTACTGCTGAAGTCTAGCTTAGGATTTTGAGCATTATCTTGCTAGGCTGTGAAATGAGCACAGTTGTTTGGTAGTTTGAACATTCTTTGGCATTACCTTTCTTGGGATTGGAATGAAAACTGACCTTTTACTTCAAACTTATTGATGACCTAATATTTAAAGTGTAATTCTTACACAATATATGATTACCTATGTTTCCTCCTCAAGTGGACATCTCCGTGCTCAGGCTGGAGATGGGAACAAGGAGTTGTTTCTCAGGTGCCAGGTTGACATTGTCTTTCTCCTGCTGGTTATGTTGTTGTACTTTCTTTTTGAAAATTGGTCTTGGTGCACACTTAAGAAGCATGTGTTTTTCTGTATGTACATCATGCTTTGAAAAGCTTACTTAAAAGTTAGACAACATTAACGTGACTTTGTCCACTGGCAATAAAGACAGGGCTGTAGATGCATACACCTTCACACTCCATAGCGGCTGAAAGTGTTCATGTAGTAGAAGACACCTCCTATGTATATAGGGATTCTACACAGCATCTATGACTTGTGGTTAAGATGACTCAGGACTACGGGTGTTTTTGTCGAGAGTCTGGGAGGTGGAAGCTGGTGGTTGTTGCTCATCGTTCTCCTCCAGGCTGTGTCGAATCCCGTATCCAAAGTATACGAGAAATCCTAGTATGGAAATGAGAAAATGAGAAGGATAAGTAGGCACTCTTCCTGGTCACAAACGTCCAATAGGCCTCCTATTATGGTGGCCAAGAAGTTTAGGGGATCTCAGTTTGGGATTAGTCACTCAAGGGGTCTCTTTATGCCAGAATGCCACTTACCAATCACATTCCAGATGGCAAATATGGCCCAGGTCCCAGAAGTTATCTGCATCATCAAGTAAATGTTCACAAAGATGCTCACCAGTGGGAAGACAGGCAGAGCAGGGACCTGTGGGGCAGAGTCAGTTCATCCCTGAACACATCCCAGACGTCTGAGTGAGAGACACTAAACCACTTGGGCAGGAAGAGCAGCCTTCAGACTGTGTATTCAGTGCCTACTCAGACCGTGTATGTAATGTACTGAGGGGGATCAGGGAAGAGTCCATTGGTTTTAGCAATTCCCCTCACTCCAGGATGTTTAGACCATGAAGCAGTTTCACTCCAGGTGGACAGTTTGGGCACATAAGGTCACTTACCTTAAAATAAAGAGGAATGGGGTTCTGGGGCTGCCTCCAGATGATGACCATGACTCCAATGATGAGCAGCAGCAGCAGCACAGCCACTGGTGTGTACTTGGAGTCTCCAGAGAACCCCTGACTGGACCACTGGACCAGGATCAGGCTCAAGATTATCATCAGGAGAACTACAGGGGTCAAGGTGGAGGAGAACAGGTTCACCTTCAGAAGCTGAAGATGTCAAGACCTTGGGCCACCCCTCTCCCCAGGCTGCCCACCTCAGCAAGGGCCCTCATATCACCAAGACTCCTCAGTTGACAAAACACACTCCAACACCATACTGTCAATTTCAGCAAACGACCAAAGAGAAATCCCACTGCTCACCGAGTAGTGAGGCACATCCGTAGACAATCTGGCCAGATTTCCTAGTGGGGATGGTGCTGATAGGGAACCACAGACTCTTTAGAATGTTTGAGTTTCTTGCTTCAGGTTCAGAGTCCAGCGGATGTTCATCAGGGACAGGCATCTCAATTTCCTCCTCTGTGTTCTCATTCTTGCTTAAATTCTGGTCTGGCTGGTACCTGAATTAGAGGTTTTAAGGCAATATTAACAGCAGCCCTTACTCATCCAACATCACACAGCCTATTTCACATGTATCCTGTCTTAAGCAGAGCAGGACTTTTAGAAGATAGCTGAAGGCAGAAGACGTTTACCTCCCAACTAATCCCCAAGACTCCGTATCGAGGTGTAGTGGGGTCTCACCTGAGGACAAGAATAGAAAATGCTACCAGGGAGTAAACGAGCAGGGTTCCAACTGACACGAGATCCACAAGGTTGTGAACGTGAAGAGTAACGCCATGAGCCCTAGAATGAGGGCACAAACAAGGTGGGAAGGGAGTGAGAAACAGCTGGAAATATGTAAGTTAAAGCGTGGGTTTCAATTTTTTTTTTTTTTTTTCACCTGTAAGATTTCCAGCAGACATGATAGCCATGACACGGGTGCCTGTGCGGACATGGATCCGGGTAAGTACCCGGAAAAGGAGCCCGTCCTCTGCCATCGTGTAGATCAAAGGAGGCGTTCTGAACATGGAGCTATAGAGTCTGGAAGAGAAAATGGAAACATGTAAGGATGTCGAGAAGCAGGACAGACCGGGGCTTCTGCTCTCATGTTGGCTTGGGGTAAGGTGTCTCTCTGTCCTCTCTACCAATTCTAGGGCTTGGGAGATCTGAGCATCTGACAGTAGACAGGGAGAAAACCATGGCACTGACCTGGATATAAGAGCACAGAGGGTGCCAATAGCCACGAAATATCTGGCGGGGAGCCACCAACTATGGAGAATGGCTTGTGGCAAAGGGTCGTGAGGCTGAATCTGGTGGTAGGGCACCATGAGGGTGAGTGCCGCTGAGACACCAGAGTAGGCTAAAAAGCAGATGAAGATCGTGATCATGATGCTCCAGGGGATGGAACGACGAGGATTTATAGCTTCTACCCCTGCCAAAAGGGAAGAAGTATTGGGTCAGGAAAACACACTGGGATGAAATCGCAAAATCCCCTTCCTTTTTGCACTCAACAATGAGGTTTCCCTTAAGCCAGGGGCAGCCAGTCTGTTCCCAAACCCCAGATGGGACACACAGTGGCCATGTTACCTTTAGTGGCAACAGCATCAATACCAAAAAATAGTAGAAACATGTAGCTGCTCCCTGGAGAATCCCTTCAAAGCCAAAAGGTGCAAATCCTCCAGAACCCAGAAGGCCAAGCTACGGTGAGAGAAGGAGAGAGAAAGAACGTGGTTGAGGTGAGTTCAGCCATCTCTACTGAGCTTCTCCCTTCATACTTCAAGTCCTGGGCTCCAGAACTTGCTTCATCTGGATCCATCAGCCCAGATATCTTTTGTCCACACTTTACCAGCTCTGCATGCTCTTCACCCATATATTAAGGCCAGTATTACCCTCCTAAGCCATAGATGTCTCTGGATCCAGATGTGTTCAGTTTGTAGTCCTGTTCTCTGAGCCTCCAGTTATGCAGATCTCCCTTAATGAAGCCAGTGATGATAATGAAAATGAGAACCAAAAGGTTGGTTCCTATGGATATTTTGGTAACCAGGATTAATTCACGAGCTCCCAGAAGCAGTAGTCCTGTGGGAAAGATGTAATATGAAACACTCAAACCATTGGTACTTTCATAGATACAGAAAGCAGGACACACTGGTCATGGAAACACCCCTTTCCAATAAAAAAAGAGAAAACTCCTCACATGGACATCACCAGAAGGTCAATACTGAAATCAGATTGATTGTATTCTTGGTAGCTGAAGATGGAGAAGCTCTATACAGTCAGCAAAAACAAGACCAGGAAGTGACTGTGGCTCAGATCACCAGCTCCTTGTTGCAAAATTCAGGCTTAAACTGAAGAAAGCAGGGAAAACCACTAGACCATTCAGGTATGACCTAAATAAAATCCATTATGATTATACAGTGGAAGTGACAAATAGATTCAAGAAATTAGATCTGGTAGGCAGACTGCCTGAAGAACTATGGACAGAGGTTCCTATCATTGTATAGGAGGCAATGACCAAAAGCATTCCCAAGGAAAAGAAATGCAAGAAGGCAAAATGGTTGCCTGACATACAGATGGCTAACAAACACATGAAAAGATGCCCAACATCACTCATTATCAGAGAAATGCAAATCAAAACCACAATGAGCTATCATCTCATGCTGGTCAGAATGGCTGCCATCAAAAAGCCTTACAAACAATAAATGCTGGAGAGGGTGTGGAGAAAAGGGAGCCCTCTTACACTGTTGTTGGGAATGCAAACTAGTACAGCCACTATGGAGAACAGTGTGGAGATTCCTTAAAAAACTGGAAATAGAACTGCCATATGACCCAGCAATCCCACTGCTGGGCATACACACTGGGGAAACCAGACTTGAAAGAGACACATGTAACCCAACTTTCATTGCAGCACTGTTAACAATAGCCAGGACATGGAAGCAACCTAGATGTCCATCAGCAGATAAATGGATAAGAAAGTTGTGGTACATAGGGACAATGGAATATTACTCAGCCATTAAAAAGAAAGCATTTGAGTCAGTTCTAATGAGGTGGATGAAAGTGGAACCTATTATACAGAGTGAAATAAGTCAGAAAAAAAACCACCAATACTGTATATTAATGCATAAATATGGAATTTAGAAAGATGGTAATGATGACCCTATATGCGAGACAGCAAAAGAGACACAGATGTAAAGAACAGACTTTTGGATTCTGTGGGAGAAGGTGAGGGTGGGATGATTTGAGTGAATATCATTGAAACATGTATATTACCATATGTGAAATAGATGACCAATGTGCTTGATGCATGAAACAGGGCACTCAAACCCAGTGCACTGGGACAGCCCTGAGGGATAGTATGGGGAGTGAGGTGGGAAGGGGGTTCAGGATGGGGGACACGTGTATACCCTTGGCTGATTCATGTCAATGTATGGCAAAACCCACCACGATATTGTAATTAGTCTCCAATTAAAATAAATAAATAAATTTTAAAAATGGTTGTCTGAGGAGTCTTTATAAATAGCTGAGGGAAGATGAGAAGTGAAAGGCAAAGGAGAAAGGGAAAGATATATCCAACTGAATGCAGAATTCCAGAGAATAGCAGGGAGAGTCAAGAAAGTCATCTTAAGTGAACAATGCAAAGAAATAGAAGAAAACCATAGGATGGGAAAGACTAGAGATCTCTTCAAGAAAACTGGAGATACTAAGGGGACACTTCATGAAAGGATAGGCATGATAAAGGACAAAACTTGTAAGGGCCTAACAGAAGCAAAAAAGATTAAGAAGTGGTGGCAAGAATACCCAGAACTATATAAAAAAGGTCTTAGTGGCCCAGATAACCATTATGGTGTGGTCATTCACCTAGAACCAGACAGCCTGGAGTGTGAAGTCAAGTGGCCCTTAGGAAGAATTACTACAAATAAAACTAGTGAAGGTGATGGAATCCCAGCTGAGCTGTTTCAAATCCTAAAAGATGATGCTGTGAAAGTGCTGAATTCAATATGTCAGCAAATCTGGGAAACTCAGCAGTGGCTACAGTACTAGAAAATATCAGTTTTTCTAATTCCAAAGAAGGGCAATGCCAAAGAATGTTCAAACTACCATACAATTGCACTCATTTCAATGATAGCAATGTTATGCCAAAAATCCTTCAAGTCAGCCTTCAGCAATATGTAAACCAAAAACTTTCAGATATACAGCTGAGTTAAGAAAATGCAAAGGAACCAGAGATCAAATTGCCAACATTCGTTGAATCATAGAGAAAGCAGGGGAATACAGACAAATCATCTAATTCTGCTTTATTGACTACGCCAAAGCCTTTGACTGTGTGGATCACAATAAACTATGGAAAATTCTTCAAGAGATGGGAATACCAGACCACTCTACCTGTCTCCTGAGAAATCTGTATGCAGGTCAAGGAGCACCAGTTAGATCTGGACATGGAATGATGGACTGGTTCCAAGTTGGGAAAGGAGTATGTCAAGGCCGTATATTGTCACGCTGCTTATTTAACTTATATGTAGAGTACATCATGTGAAATGCTGGGCTGGATGTAGCACAAACTGGAATCAAGATTGCCAGGAGAAATACCAAAACAATCTCAGATATGGAGATTATATCACCCTAATGGCAGAAAGCGAAGAAGAACTAAAGAGCTTCTTGATGAAAGTGAAAGAGGAGAGTGAAAAAGCTGGCTTAAAACTCAACATGCAAAAAGCTAAGGTCATAGCATGTGGTCCCATGACTTCCTGGTGAATAGAAGAGGAAAAGGAGGAAGCAGTGACAGATTTCCTTTTCTTGGGCTCCAAAATCATTGCAGGTAGTGATTGCAACCATGAAATTAAAAGACACTTGCTCCTTGGCAAGAAAGCTATGACAAATCTAGATAGCATATTAAAAAACAGACATCACTTTGCTGACAAAGGTCTGTATAGTCAAAGCTACAGTTTTTCCAATAGTCATGTATAGAGTTGGACCATAAGGAAGGCTGAGTGCTGAAGAATTGATGCTTTTGAGTTGTGCTGAAGATGACTCTTGAGATTCCATTGGGCAGAAAGGGGATCAAACCAGTCAATCCTAAAGGAAATTATCCCTGAATATTCATTGGAAGGACTGATGCTGAAACTCCAAAACTTTGATCACCTGATGGGCAGAGCCAACACATTGGAAAAGATTCTGATGCTGGGTAAGATTGAGGGCAGGAGTAGAAGAGGGTGACAGAGTTGGATAGTATCACTGACTCAATGGACACAAACTTGAGCAACTCCAGAAAATAGTGGAGGACAGAGGAGCTTGGCATATGCTAATCCATGGGGTTGCAAAGAGTTGGCTATGACTTAGTGACTGAACAACAACAGGAAGCAGAGAAATAGTTGCCCAGGGCTGGCAGTTGGTGGTGGTGGACAAACAGACAGTGCTCAGTGGGAACAGGGTTTCCTTTTTGAGGTGATGAACGTGTTTGGAACTAGAGGAAGGTGATGGTTGCCCAATATTACAGATGTACTAAATGATTGTACACTTTGAGGTGTATAACTACTGTGGCAATCTTGTCAGATACAAGTCTAACAAAGCAAGATGTTGTACACCTTAATCTTACACAATGTTGTGTGTCAATTATACCTCACTGAAGCTGGGAAAAAACAATAAAGTGGTTAATTTTATGCTACGTGAAAAAAAGTGAATGTGAACTTCCTCTCAATTAAAAAAAAATCTTTGGCCTCACTACAGAGGAAGATTGGTTGGTCGAAGTACATGATCTCAGCTGGGGGGTAATTTTGTCCCCCAAGGGTTAGGGTTAGGGACAAAATTGGGACAAAAATTCCCCAATCCCCTAGGGATTGCACTGTCTGGAGACATCCTGATTGCCACAGTTTGGGGTGGGTAGATGTCACTGGTATCTAGTGAGCAAAGGTCAAGGATGATACTCAACACTCAATAATGATTAAAAAAACACTAAAATTCACAGACAGCCCATGTACACCAAAGAATGATAAACCCAAATTGTCAACAGTGCCAAGTGTGAAACACAATGGTTTATGTCTTAGCTTCTGTCTCTAAGCCCTTCTTGCTATTTCTAATCCCCCACCATTCTGCCATGTCAAGCCTTTCCTATACCAGCTCCCACTCCACACCCCGCTCTTCCACCCTATTGTTGAGCCCTGTCTCACCTGTCATCAAGCAGTACCAGGCCCAGGGCAAAAAGTCTGCATATGTGGCCACGGGAGTAAGGCAGCTGCAGAGAGAAACTTTCCTGTAATGCCTGAGAGATGTGATTCCCAATCAGGCTGTCAAAGATGTAACTCGAGCCCTGGCCAAGCTGCAGTGCCTGCAGAGGCAGAAGAAGGAGCGTTTCATTGACAAACAAAAATCGATGTGCCATAGTATCTAAAACACAGACAAAATACCTGTATATACAAAAAGCCTAAATATACACAAATTCCTGTATATATAAATACCTGCTACAAAATACAAAATATCAAAGAGTTTTTTTTCATGAGTTGGGGAGAGTAGAACCAAATGATTCACCAAAATGTCAGGTGTTTTAATACATTAGGAGCAGATCAATGTTATACAAGAAAGAAAACACATAAGTGGGACTGGAGGGCTGGGATAAGGCATGGAATTTAAAATCAAGTGGTAAAGGAAAATCCCAGGAAGGCAAAGTGAAAGTGAAAGTGAAGCTGATCAGTCGTGTCCGACTCTTTGCGACCC